>NC_090921.1:1431702885-1432002885 GCF_040938575.1 Ambystoma mexicanum | reverse complement strand
ATTTGTATGCAGAAGTGTAAATTTCTCATGTTCAGTGGGCAACTTAAAACCAGAAAAAAGGGTAACAATTACTCACCCTTTGTCCTTTTTCTTAAGTTGAGAAGCACCAGTAACACTACTCTACTTGGTGATTGAAACCAGAGCCTCCTTCTATTACCTTATTTTTCTAGGTATGCAGACAGTGAGTTGTCCTTTTAGCCCCTTGAGCACGTCTTCCATGTTTGATCCTTTGAGCATTACACAGAGAAGGAGTCAGGAGATCATGCCAGTGTACATGCCAAAATACCTATTCTCTCAAATGTATAATTTCAGAAGCACATCCACTTCTGGACTGGCAGGGTAATTTATGTCTATACTCCTGCCCCCCTGAATAGTTCCAGCATCTGCCTATCCCTTGGTTCAGACATCCAGTCTTCAAAGGTGCAACGTTTCTTCTGCTGGCTGATCAAGGATTTGATTATTTGAGGAGACCACTGCACTGAATGAATTCTATTTATTTATAAGGCATTTGTCTAGGCTCTGTGACATCCGGAACCTTTAAAAGAGAAGCATTTGTATTTTATTAACCAGAGCTATATCCTGAGAACCAACTCCACACAAAATCATAAACCTGTATAGTTGAGCTTTAAATCAGTGTTCACACTTTTCTCTCGGGAATGCAGGTCACCCCAGTTTCCTGTTGTTTTGGCTGTGGAAGTGAATGCCAGTTGGCAGTCCAGGCCCTGTTGATGACCTTATTCACCAATGCAGCCTTTAGCAGTATTATTGTTTGTTGCACTTTTCTTGCTACTTGCATGTTTCTTGTTACTTGACACAAGCAGGACATCTACATAAGGAGACATCCACTGGCACCCTCTATTTCAGTCCAGTCTCACTCTAAAAGGACTCTCCTGGAACACACTGCATTCAACATTCTCACAGCGCTCGCTAACCAGGCACTCTGACCATTTTAAGCTACATGGCAGCAGGAGGGAAACCACTTACAAGTCACAATACATATCCCTCCTTTAATCAAACAAGACAAACACTCAGAAGACACATACTTGTGTATAGGCGCATTATACATGCCATATCCTATCACATCATATCATACACACCAATCAGAGGCAAAACATGTATGCCCCTTACACCACACAAGAACACCACTAAAGGAACACAAACACACAGACCCTCACACCATTCCATTCCCAACTTCCAGGAGAGAAACTCCGACCACAGCAAAACCAGCACTGTCCTCATAAAAGTGGGACAACACTAGAACACACTTCTCCCCTCACTGTCCTCACCACAGTGGGACAAACTGCACAAACAATGCCTCCTCCTCTTTTCAACTGAGTAGAGGAAAGGTACATAGAGACTGGAAAAAGTGCCACACTTTACTTTTTTATTTATTTAATTTAATGTGATTTAGTTTTAAAAATAAAACTTTACACATATAAATGAAATATAATACAAATACAGTAGATACCATAATATGTACAAAACAAACAAGCAAACAAGTAAACAAACTATATATGAATTGAATACAATCAACCATGTTACATTACTTTACCTTACTTAATTGAAACTTCATGGTCTACATTGTTTATCCTCAATTTATAATACATTTGTTAACCCTCCATTTGCAATAGAGCGGATGAGTGTGTAGAACGGATGAGTGTGTAGAGCGGATGAATGTGTAGAGCAGATGGGTGTGTTGAGCGGATGAGTGTGTAGAGCGGACGAAGGCGTAGAGCGTAGAGCGGAAGGGTGCTTAGAGCGGATGAATGCATAGAGCGGACGAGTGTGTAGAACGGACGAGTGTGTAGAGCGGATGACTGTATTGAGCGGATGAGCGTGTAGAGCGGAGGAGTGCGAAGAGCGCAAGAGTGCACAGAGCAGATGAATGTGTAGAACGGATGAGTGTATAGAACGGATGAGTGTATAGAGCAGATGAGTGTATAGAGCGGATGAGTCTATAGAGCGATGGACTGTGTAGAGCAGATAAGTGCATAAAGCAGATGAGTGCGTGGAAAGGATGAGTGTGTGGAGTGGATGAGTGTGTGGAGTGGATGAGTGCGTGGAGCGGATGAGTGCGTGGAGCGGATGGGTGCGTAGAGCGGATGGGTGCGTGGGGCCAATGGATGCGTTGAGCGGATGGGTGTGTAGAGAGGATGAGTGCGCAGAGCAGAAGGGTGCTTAGAGCGGACGAATGTGCAGAGCGGACGACTGTGTAGAGCGGATGAGTATGTAGAACGGACGAGTGTGTAGAACGGATGAGTGTGTAAGAGCGGATGAGTGTGTAAGAGTGTATGAGTGCATAAGAGCAGATGAATGCGTAGAGCGGATGGGTGCGCAGAGTGGATGGGCGCGCAGAGCGGAGGGGTGCGCAGAGTGGAAGAGTGCGCAGAGCAGACAAGTGCGCAGAGCGGAAGAGTGCACAGAGCGGACGAGTGGGCAGACCGGACAAGTGGGCAGAGCGGACGAGTGCGCAGAGCAGGCAAGTGCATAGAGCGGATGGAACGGGTGAAGTATGTGGATGGAACGGGGATGTATGTGGATGGAATGGGGACGTATGTGGATGGAATGGGGACGTATGTGGATGGAATGGATGAAGTATGTGGAAGGTACTGGTGTAATATGTGCAAGGTACGGGTGAATTATGTGGAACCAGCTGCACACATATCCGGTGCTCACACGCTCCTTTGACTCTCCTTTGACGCTCCTTTGACTCTGTCTACTCTCTCTACTGACTTGAACTTTGGTTCCCCTAGGGTGTTCAACCTACCAGCCCCTTGAGATCATACCAATGGTACATAAGGCGCTATATAAGTGAAAAGTAACATAACATAACATAACATAACATATCAATTAATGAATGGATGACTTTACATAGATACTAAAACATCATCCCAGTTCCCAATTCCTTTCCCTAGAGTAGTGTAAAACTTTAAAAACTTTAAAACAAAATCACACCAATCAAGGAAGGCATTCATATCAATTTGAGCTCATCATCCATTTCATCACCGGTCATTTAGCTCATAGAGTTCATGACTAATAATGAAAGATATCTCGGTTATTACTGTATTGAAGATAAACACCTTTCTATCCACTTCCAAATTCTATACAGAGCGATTTGAAGGCCCTTATTCTTGGAGTTGATAGCCAATTTCCAGAAATAAGGGTCCTTAATGGTTTCCAAACAATGAACAAATCTACCGAGGTGTAGCATGTATACATTACCTAAACGACAGCACTCCATAAGAACATGTTTGGCAGTCTCTGGAAGGTCTTTATTGCCACAGATACAGCAAAATTGCTCCCTCTCAGGCATCATGCTGCGCCAGTCACATTAAGTAGTGGTAGGTAATTAATTTGAAGGAGAAAAATAAATCTTCTAAGAGTGGGAGAGGGGCATATATTCAAATATGGTTGAGCCCTTTTAAATGTGTACAAAATATCAGCGATAAAAGCATAGCTTTTTAGTGATTCTAGGTGCACCATATTCTCATTCCAATCCCTTAGATCAATTTGATTTCCCAGGGAGTGACTCATATTACCTAGATCATCACCCCAGTTTGGATACCAGCCTATTTCAAGAAACAAACAATCCATGTTCTTACTAAAAGGGGATTTGTACTTTTTTGTCAGTTCTTCTTTGCCTAAGATAGTCAATAGCGGATTCGGTGGACCTTTCACCATCTTAAGGTAAAGAAATTCTCTCTTATTCAATACCTGCGATTTCAGGGATAAAATAATGAGTTACAACCTGATTATAGCCATAGGGATGCAACCAGGAAGGCTCAGTATTTTCCTCCAAAATGTCCGCTCTGTCAGCTGCAGCTACCAGGCATTGTAGATATAAATGCCTTACCCCTTGGCTTATCAAGGCGGTCAATTGCGTGGCTTACTTTTTTCATATCTCGATACAGCAACCATGGCCTTTTGCAGTATCAAATTCGACACCCAGGTATCTATAGGTTGGTACATATTCTATTTTCACTTGTTGAATGTAAAGTCGTATTCGTGAGATACGCTTACTTGTAAATAACATAAATTTGGTTTTCTTGCTGTTAATCTTTAACTCATTCATGTCCGCATACTGCCAAAGTGCCTCTGCCATATGTCTTATCCCACCGAATGTATGGTCCAATAAAATAAGGTCATCAGCATAAGCCAATAGTGCGCAGTGTGTAGAATCAACTTTAGGCAGACAGTTATTTACTGTTATCAAAGTCACTGATAAATCTGACACAAAAATATTAATTGTCAAGCAGGGGAGCAGTGACACAACCCTGCTTTACTCAGTAGTTTTTGCTCACTGGTGTTGTCATAGTACCATTCGCATCAAGCCTAAGGCAAACTGAATTATTACTATCAAGTAATTTTAAGTAGTATAATAATTGGGGAGGGGGCAACCCAATATTTTCAGTTTCTCCCAAAACAGTTCCCTATTCACCACATCAAATGCAGCCTTAAAATCAACAAAGAGAGCATATAATGGGGAGTTATTTGGGCCACACTTTACCCTCACACAACAGCTTCAAGCTCCACAAACCAAGCTCAAACTACACCCAACCAGTCCTGAACAAACTTATCTCAAACCCAGGCACATGACGCCCCAACAAAACCAAGTGCTCCTCCCATAAACACGAGAGGGACACCCAAAACTAAGAAAAGACAATGGCAATTGCTAACTACATTGTGACAATGCCACACAGAAACAGACACCAAATCATGTCCGATTGCAGACCACAGAGTGGCATAACAAAATGCAACCATGAAGGCGAAACCCCACTCACCACAAACATGGTGTGAAACACCCCAGCAACTAATTGGGTGTCCAACGCACCAACTCCTCAAATCATGGATGTCCAACACCCCAACTCCTCAACTGAAGGGTTTCCAACACCCCAACAACAACTAGGCATCCAACACCTAACTCACATGTGAGTGTCCAACACTCTTATAACTCAAATGGCACAATTCCGCCCACCCACACAACGTGCTGGGTGTCGAACACCCATGCTACTCCACTCATGGGTGTCCAACACCCCAACTGCATCACCACCGTGGGTATCCGACACTCGCATAACTCATGTGGTATGGGTTTGCCAAACGCACAACATGTGCTGGGTGTCAAACACCTGAGGCATCACTTCCCTACAACAAAACACACCTCAACATTGGCCGCCTCAACTTAACTAGTGGTTTGCTAGGCCACAAGCTAAGTTTACAATACAATACAAACAACACACATCCTCACCCACACAGCACACAGTAATCAAGCAACACAGGGACACAATAATTGAGGAATTTCCTATCCTTGACAAGTCCATGCTCGAGCTTAAAGTCCACATATTGCTGTTTTGTTTCCTGTGAAGGTAACAAATAGACATAAAACATAACATTTCAAATTCTCTCACACAGAGGCCATGTCATGCACAAATCACACTAATCGCATGCTCTCACACTCCAACACATCTTTGTGAACACATGAACAGATGTTGATATACCATACAGGACTCACAAGACAGCTGGAAATACAGGTGCACTTTAACAGACAGCTAAAACAATGCACTCCTCTGTTCCATAATATCTCCAAGGAGGAAGTCCCCAACATGGAACCAAGATACTAAAAAAAACCAAAAGAGTCATCAACAGTAACTGCATTCCAAAATTGGCAAGAAAATGGTGATGTCCCTTAGTGCACCCCCGTCATGTGTCTTTGCTTCTGACACACCAAGTTCATCATCATCAGGCACAAACAACCACCTGCCAGCCCCGGAGAAATTCCACCTCTTCATCTCAACGGCTCCATTACTTCCCATTCTGCTGCCTTTTTCAGTGTTCCTCATCGGAACGGAGTGCGATTCCTGATGAGTCCGTTCTCTCAACTGCCAATCTGAAAATATGCCGTTCTGCCTCAGCCAGCAAGCCCCAAGCCAAAGCAAAGAACCCTCCAGCGTAGGTACGCACAGGAAACTCTTTTTTTTCCAGTTCCTTCAGAGTGCCCAGAATAACGAAATTCTACAATGTCACCAGTCACCTCGGGACGTCGCTGAGGATGGCCCTTCTCCCAAATGGAATAGTACACGCCGACGCACTTGCCACTGCTGTCCAGTTGCTCCAACTTGCACAGAACCTCCCCTCCTTCAACACACACACCTATGAGCCCAATCTCTGCACTTGGTGCAGACCGCACCAGCTCTCCCCTATATTTGTGCCCTCCATCAAAACTCAACTCATGCCGAGATGTTACCGGTATGCGCCACAGTAATATAATGCTCACAATGTTCCCTTTCCTGCCCACTTTAGCCATGAAACTTTGGCCGCACACACCTCTCGCCAGTACTCAATGGCCCCAGGCAGAGCTGATTGCTTGCCTGCCTCCCATGGAGTGAAATGCTTCCTCTTGTAGCACTGAAGAGTTAATTGCTGCAGCATGGCTGACACTTGAACTGCTCTGCTGCCCCATGCAGCTCTTACCTGACAGCCACTTGGCTGCCCCTTGGAGATACTGGATGCCTGCCCCATGCAGGGATGATCTGTTTTGTCTGCCCCTCGCAGAGACCTTTCTTCTGCCACTTGCAGATTATGCCCCTCTTCCATTTGCAGAAGCGGTTTTCCTGCCCCTTGCAGAACTGGCTCAGCAACTCTGGCAGTAACAGCCCACTTCCATTTCCTTTAACTGGAGAGAAGGTCTTCTCATTTGGGGGTGGGAGCTGGTGGGTGTCTTCTACATGGGATCTCAAACTTCTTCTTTGTCCTCTCTTCTTTCATCTGCCCCCCAGAACAGCTCTGTCACCTGGGTCCATCTTTCTGCTCATCGTGAATGATACAATGGGATCTCCTGACATTGATGAGACAGGAGCCACTGGTAGGTGATGTAACTCTTTGCTCAATTACTAATTACATGTCTACTAAATCCATGGGTACATTAGGGACACAAGTAGGACAACTACATAAGGAGGCATCCACCAGAACCATCTATTTCAGTCCAATCCCACTCCAACGGACACTCCTGGAACACACTGCTCCCAACATTCTCACAGCACTTGGTAACCAGGCACTCATAGCATTCTAAGCTACATGGCAAAGGTGACAAAGCACTTACAAATCACATTACTCCTTTCCCTTTTCTGTTCTCCAGATTTAATTCTTCAGAATTTTCTTCAACATTAACTTCCGATGGCTCCTTAAACATTCTCAAAGCTGGTCGAGGGTTATAGCTTTTCAACTGATTGATATGGACCAATTTTTTCCTCCATCAGATCTCTTTTAGGGATGAAGATCTTAAGAAAGGAGAAATCTTATCAATGATCTCAAAACCAACTGGCCATCACAGTAAAACGTTTTCCCCTTGGCTTGGAGTCTTTGAAAATGATGGAGATAAACCCTGTTACCCATCTCATACTTCCGTTTGGCTGTTTTGAGGCCATAGTATGTCCTCATCCCTTCAGCAGACTTCTCCAGATTGTGTTTGGCATAGGAAAATGCATGCTGTAGATGCTTCCTCAGGTTCCTAATATATTCATGAGTAGTGGAGGCATTTAGCAACGTGTGCTCTTCGCTTCGGTAAAGCAGGTGTTGTGGTAATACCATTTCTCATCTAGTCATTAGCTCAAATGGAGGCATCTTGGTGGTGGAAGAAGGTGAAGATCTGAGGGTCATAAGGACAAGTGGCAATCAAATGTCCAAACTTGCTCTAGAATCAACCACAAACTGGGTGGTAGGGGATGTGGAGCTTTCCTTTCACTCCTAAAACTTCCCACATCTTAGTCGTCACCTCACTGGTAAAATGACTACTTCTGTGGGGCTAAATCCAAAACTAGAAAATATGTGGTTGATAATCAAAGTGGCAGCTGTTTCTGTCTTAAAATATGGTGCAGGATCGCACTCAATTCTTTTTCTGAAGAGATATGTCACCGCCAACATACATTTGTTACCATTGGAAGAATGAGTTACTGGTCCAATGAAGTCTAGTTGCTAATCAGACCAGGTAATGTCATTCCTCTTTTCTGTAGAGGAACTCTGTTTGTGGCCAGTCATTGACTCCCCAGAGTATCTCCAGAGACGTCTGTGAACCCCTATGACCGGCAGTAGCCACGTCATGGGCATAGTTTAACACCAGTCTTTGGAATGAGGTAGATATCACCCTGTGGTCATATCCAGATTGGGGTTTCCTCACCATCAGTCCATCTTGAATCTTAAACATCTTATGAAATATCATCAGAATGCAGAGGTCTACCTTGCCTCAATAAACTGATTCTCCAAGGGGAAAGCTGATTTGAACATCTAAATATTGACAGAATTTCCTAATGATGGTATACTTTTATTTAGCAGTGTTCAAGTCTACATCAGAAGCATATTCACTCCACTGAGCAGCTGAAAGTACACTGTCAGTGCAAGTTTGTGATCTGATCACAGCCATGACCTTGTTTTCTCACAGTAGGCATTCAATATCTAATAAGTCCCTCTTTAGAGCTCTCCACCTTTATTAGGAACCTCTATCTTGGAATGAACTTTGATCTTTTGTCCAGTAGATGGTAATTTCATTGGCGGTCATAAGAGCAATGGTCTGAATCAATCTACCATGTTTTACAGGTTTATTATTTGCACAAAGCAAGCCTCTGTTTCTTTAAATGGATCAAGTGTTGCACAAACCCATTCCATACATTCCACAAACCCATTCCATACATTCCACAAACCCATTCCATACATACTCAGAATCACTGATAAAATCACCAGTTCTGTGAGTTGGTGGTTTATGGCAGTGAGGACCGCTTGATAAATTGCCATCAGCTCTGCCACTTGACAACTTTGGGGACGTATTTTGTAAACACCAAGGGGGATGAATATTGAATAGAATCTAGATCCATATGTGAGGCAGCCTTTTGAATGACGATTGAGCAATGGGAATGTTGGCAGTGATCACTATTGAAACTTGTTAACAACAAGAGAAGTATTGACAAAATCAGAAGAAATAAATAATAATAAAAATAATTATTAGATAGTTATGGATAAAATGTGAATATTTCATTAAAGTAACTATGCAGAATATTCATAATAACAAATGGTTCTGGATGTTAAGGATTGGTAATGTGTATGGAAGAATAGTATAGAAATGTTCAAAATGATGAGAGCGTAAATTGATCCAGTTTCGTCTTGGAATATGGCTTCCATATTGAAATTAAAAAGTTGATGATTGTAAATTAAAGGGAGAGAATGCAAACAATAAAACAGTAAAAAAGAACAGAGGACATAATTACAAGAACAACACATTTAAGTTTGTAGGTTACATAGATGAATTGATCTGCATGCAACAATAAGAATGGCAACTGAAATGGTATATTTGTAAACATGCAAGACAAGGAGTAAATTATTTTATCACATTGTACTAAGTTTCATGGAAGCCATGTTGAAATGATTAAGTTAATGATTTCTATATACAGTATGAGGTAGACAATAACCATACTTTGAGATACTCATTTAATAAGGATTCCGAAGAACAAATGCATGACTCACATAGATTGGATTGATATCATTCACAAAATGAATAAACATTGGGTTGACGTTAATGATGTTGCATGTGTGATGTCATGACATTACATCACGTTACTAATTGACTAATTGAGCATATTTAATTGGAACAGAACGCTTGGAAGGTAACCTATACTATACAGTGAATATGTGCATGAGAACAAGATATCTGAGTGACATAGGTAAGTACATTCAGGGTTGTCTATGTGGAGGGGCAAGAGTTTGAAAAAACATCAGTTGATTAGGTTACTTATTTACTTTTTTGAACTTGACATGTGAATAGGACCACTGGATAACATGAAGTGAAGAGGTTGTCTTTAGAGATCAGGAAGTTAGAAGTCAGAAATATTGATTCATTGAAACACACATAAAACATTGCATAGAGGCAAAGATACTGACTATGATTGTTCACAACACTTGTCTCACCACAGAAACATAAATATTGTTGAGCAACATAAGAAAAGAAGGTTTGTGGTAATCATATTGTTTTCGATTATATTCACTGAGGTATTGATAGATACTGGGTAGAGTAAATTATTAATTAGTCTATATTATTCAACAGTAAAACAGAACATATACTCCTGAAGATGGGTGGCACATGCTAAATGTGTAGAGAAGATTGGGTATGGCACGAAAACAACATAACTATTTAGACATCTTTCGTTTTCTTAAAGGTACAATTTATGTTAAAAGTCTAAGAAATTGAAATTTCTTTTACTGACATTATATTGAGGAAGAATTCATTCCATTGTAAAAAAAAAATGAAGTAGTGATAGAACTTTGAAAATATAATTTGATTAAGTTTGTTTATGTATTGGATGAGATATTATAAGTAAAGAAAACAAATTGTTTATTTACTATTGAAAAATAAAATGGATAATTTATGTTTAGATTTTCTTAAGCATCAATAAATATATAAAGCATTCATACAATTAATAGGGATGGTTTATACATGATGTGAGTGCGATAGTGAACCACTTTGAATGTTTAAGGTGAAATATATTTGTTTCATTGATTTTACTGACACCTGCATTGCCGGCTGATATTTCCCTTATGCACCTGAAGCTAAGCAGTAGGTTTGAGATAATAGAAGGAATTGAAGGCAAAAACTAAGCATGCATCTCCATTTAGCCATTATTTTCATGTCGAAGACTTTTTTTGTTGTGCCTTGTCATATAATGTTGGACCTATACACTTGTTTTAGATGGGCTGCTAACATCGCGTATTTCCCACATGCGTGTTGTTTTTCAGAGGCTGCGCATAGGCTGCAGCAAACTTGTTGATTTTTCAACTGGCTCTTTTGTTTCTTTGCATACTTTTCTTTGGAATATATTCCCTACATAACACACCCATTTGCTTATTTGCTCAAATGGTTTTCGACCCATATGAGTGTGCCTTCCCCCTTCAGAGATCAGTGCAGTCACTGTCACTCTTTATATAATGATTCCGAATAGAGCACATGACATCAGCCATGTATTTAGTGCACGCAATCATCTCATTTTCATTATCATCAATACCTCTGGAGTCAATCCTCTTCTTCATATGTAAGTTGTTTAGAAGTGCGTGTGTTTTGTGTTTGTGTAATCTGTAAGAAAATCATCTTACTACTGATGCTAGTTTGCACTGACCCTCTCACCTTCCCTAGACTCTACACAAAATAACCAGGTGCTGCAGAAAGGCAAGAGGGTCAGGTTGCTCTTGTCTGAAACAGCCTGTAAGAGTACCAATGAAGAGGAAATCAATGCTCCTTCCATTATATACAGAAGGTAAAGATAACTTTTGTGGTTGGGAATGGTTGATGAGTTTCCGCCTGGCAGAACTGTAACCAAGACCTGATATTTCAGACTAACTACGTGAAACACACAGGGCCATTGTAATTTATTGGACAAAGCTGGCTCTTTACCTGAACATTTAACTAATGACTTATTTATTTTACAGGAAACCTGGTTGATGGCTTCATTTTGTGCAGACGGTTATGCTGTGTGTCAGTCTTTGGCAAAGAAAGGCCTTACTGGGAGACCTTTTGGTTGCCTACTCACGGGTGTTAAGTCCCATTGGTTGTCCAGACAGGTGAAGACTGATATTGAATTTGTCCTGGCTATTGACGTTGATTAATTACTAATCCCATCAAGCGTGAACTTAATTTGAACATATATGACCCGCCAGGTGCTTCACACAAAAAGATATTCTTTCGGTATCAATTACTAATGTATTAATTGAATGGCTAATCTTAGTAATTGGGTTTTGATGGGTGGAGACTTTAATGCTCAGTGTTTAGACAGAGATGTCATCCCCACCCTTCCCCATGTTGAAGATATTCTTATTCTGAAGGTGTTCATTGGTTGTAATTGTTTAAGGATTGGGACTTAAAAATGTTAACTGGCAGAATGGTGGGGGACATTCCGGGGGGGAGGGCAACATGGTAGAATGGGAAATCTTCTGCCACCTTGGATTATTGGTTCTCCTCTGAAAGTATGCTGAATGAAATTAGGGCACTTTCCATAAGCCCCATATATTGGAGTGACCATGCAAGCGTCTCTTTAACCTTCTGCCTGCAAGTCGAGTTTCCCCATGTATAAAAAATTGGACATTTAGAGACCATTACTGCTGGAAACCACATATCCTGGTATGAGGCTAATTTGACCAAGTTTACCAAATTTTGGAAAAATACTGAGATTGACCTGGCTGCTGAACTGCATCACCTCAATGATGATGAGTTAGAAAACTGGCTTAAATTGTGAACTAATACATTTGGTTTGATACTGGGTTGTTATTTTGCCACTAGTGCAAACTCCATGGACAAAGTGTTTGATAAAATCATCATGGATGCCAAGAGACATAAATGCAGTGAACGCCGTAAGGCAACACTTAGCATTCCTAATAAAAATCAGCTGGCCATGGTTAACAACAGAATAAAGTTGAAAAATTGAAATTGGGTATGATGGTGGAACCGTTTTGAAAAGAATAAAATATTGCAGCATATGTTTAGGATATTAAATACTGGTTCCACCAAGTCTATATAGAAGGTGCTTCAAAGCATTGATGATAAATCCCATTTGTTCTGTCTATTGCTCTGCACATGTAAATTCTATTTACTCCAGTGATGAAGGTGCTGTTTGGGGGGCAGTGCCATCTGAGTCAGATTGGGAGTTAGTCCGGGACCACAATGATATTCTAGCAGCTAATAGGAAGTTTAAAAGTTCCAAAGCTCCAAGTCCCAATGGTCTGGCAAACATAGTCAAGAGAAATATCTCGAAAATGTGAACTTCCATCTTGGAGATCCTCTTCGACAAGGTTTGCCGGTCCTGCATTATTCCCACATTCTGGTGTAAAGCTATTATGATCACCGTCTTCAAGAAACGATTGCAAACTCTACCATTGAATTACCACCTTCTACCTATGCTTGATTTGACAGGGAAAATGTTTGCATCCTTTATCCTTCGTGCACTCCAGCAATGGGTTGATTATTCCCACATCCTGGATGATTTCCCAACTGGATTTCCTCCAGGATGTTCTACTTGACATAATCCACATCTTGTTGATTGTTTAAAAAGAAGAGCAATTGGCAGTGGCAGAGTATGTCTACAAGATAGTTTCATACATTTCTGCTCTGCTTTTGATAGAGTGCAACAGGGTCAGCTTTGGTGTAAGCTTGAGGGCGTGGGCTGTCCTACTTCCCTTCTTTAAATTATTAGACTACTGTACACAAGAACAAAGGTACACATTCTTTTAAACAGACCAGGCCATTTTACCGACTGGATTGCCACTACAAGAGGTGTCAACCAAGGCTGTATTTTAACACCCATACTATTCAATCTGTATATGGTCGATCTCTCTCTAAGATTCAAAGCTGCTGCTCATTGCCCCCCTAAATTGGGAAAGGTCTTGATACCTTCTTTAATGTATGCAGACGATCTGGTTATTTTTGTCCATACTTTTTCAGGTATGCTCAGGTCCCTTAAAGGTTTGGAGAAGTATGCTAGAGAGAACAATCTCGAGATTAATTACAACAAAATGAAAACTATGCTTTTCTCTTCGCATATAATTCATAAGCTTCTTCTTATTTTAGACCAGGAAGTAACAGAGTATGCCACCAGCTATACATATCTGGGCTTAGAAATAGGAAGCACTGGTTGCTATGAGGAAGTGCTCTCTATTAAGTCTAGAAGGGCAGGGCAGCTCGCTAGTCTTTTATTGAGTTTTTCTGCATGGATGGCAGGATCCAGTTTGGCTGGCATCAGGAAGCTCTGTGTTCAGTGCTTCTGCTTGGCCATATTGCATGAGTTAGAGGCGCTTGCTTTGCCAATTATGAATTGCTCAATGTCCTCAAGACCATTTCTGGTAGCGAATGTTGAATCTTCCTTAGTCAATTCCAATGCAAAACTTGGTCTGACTTCGGTGAAGACAATGCCACTGAAGTGCAGAGGCAAGTTATACCTGAAATCATTTGTTCCGCCTAAATGTCCTGTCTTGGGGGTCTTGGCTGTGGACTATGAGACAGAACCTATTATTAGCGGGGCTAACTTAGCAGTGGATAATCAATCCCTATTTGAATTGATTAATTGGTCTTTGTCTACCTGTAAGGGAGAAGAAAGGGAGGACTATTATGGACTGAAATTTCGTTCCATGATAAAACTTTGTTGTGGGACTGGAATTTTAATTTATTTCATCTAGAGAAATTGTCCTCCCTTCTGAAGATGGGGCGGTTAGTATACAAATATTGTCCCCCCCACCCAAAGTACTTAATGTAGTGTCCTAACTCCAAGATCAGAAGGTTGATATTGCAACTACGTATTAACCAATTTCCGGTGCTTTCTATACTAGTGTTTCAGTTCTGGTGCTTGTTCTCCAGAACGTGTGAAATACTATTTCAGTTTCATTCCATGTAATAACGAAAGAACCAAATAAACATTTTTTGTGAACCGATTTATAACAATATTCTATCATTGGAATATATACTCCCTAAAATCTCAGGGATAGAACTGGAAATAGATGGAGAGAGAAGACGGTTTAGTAAAGCCAAGGTCAAAAGCACTTTCGATTTTTTTGTTTCTAGTTGTATTCACAGCATAACATTGTCAAAGCTGGCATAACCAAGCAAATTGTATAATACATAAAGTGAATTAGGAACAACATTACCCATCCAATGATAACAGTCAGAGTTAGTTTTATATTGTTTTCATTATGTTCATTTGTTTGAGAATTCTGAAGAAAATAGGTTTGTATTGAAAGAAGCCAGATGAGATACAAGTGAATCTGAATGTTCTTGTGTGGTCCATTGTGGTAGGAGATGGCTACATTGCTCAATTCTTAAAAATGTTTTAATTTTGCAAACTCTTAACTAAATCACTCTCCTTGATAGACCTGATACACACAAAGTTGAATAAATACACACACATGGTAAGCTGGTGATATTGAGAAATGAATATTGTGGTAGAAAAAGAAACCTATGGATATAAGAGTAATTTAGTAAATGATGGAGTGACAGAGGTAAATTATTATCAACAGACAGGCATGCAGTTAGGTATCACTTAATACAGCGAGAAGAGAGAGAGATAGTGGGAGGGAGACAGATGGGAATAGAGGGAGGGTGAGAGGGAGCAGTAACAGACAAATAGTTTTGAACCATTGAGTCTCTACCAGTGCTCCAGATAGGATTATGGCATGAGAGTATTTTACTCCCAGTTTTTAAGTAAGAGAGTAAACACAATTTCAAGAGAGTAAACATTTGTTTCATCCTTTGCAAGAGAGTAAAAACAGTGTCTGGCAACTGTCCAATTTGTGCATAAAATTAGATGTATGTTCAAAAACATGAGTGACAAAGAACTTGTTGATGAATACTAGCCATCTTCCTCTTCATGATACATGGACAGTAAAACTCTTTTAAGAACTACTACAGATGCCAACTAGTTAGATCACAAATCAAGTCCCTCACTCTACCAGCATCGCTTGTCTGCCTCTCGGGCCTACTGTTGATGCTTGGTAGTACCTGTTTGACAGCCACTCCATGTTTTTGCTTCCTCTTCCCTTCCCTTTGCTACTCTGTTTCCTCTGTCGCTCACTTTCTGATGCTCTGCCTCTCATCCTTTAGTGTTGCTATGCCACGTTTTGAGGTCATTTGCTCTCTCACTCTGCCTCTCCCATCTCGGCATTCTATTACTGCTGTTTCCCTACTACATTGTGCGTTATCAGTTGATATAACTCCTGTTCCTCTCTCATGTCATTACTCTGGCTATATCTGTTTTTTTCATTTTCTCTGTTGTGGTTGCGACTCCTTTTTATTATCTTTTTGCACTGCCTCTTATGTTTTTGGCCTGCTTTTCTCTAATCTGGATTTTCTATTTCCATCTCTCCCCGTCTGCTGTTGGTCTGTGTTTTCTTATTTTACTGTCTCTAGATGTCTCTTGTGCTCCCCCTGTATCCCTTACTCCTATTGTGTGTGTGTGTCCTATTATTATCCTCTGTTTCCTTTGTCACTGTCTTTGCTACTCTCTTATGTAGCTCATTGGTCTCTCTCTTCCTGATGCTTGAATTCCTGTTTTGGATTGTCTAATATGTTCTCGGTTCTCGCAGCCTCTCCCCTCAACCCCCCACTTTGTTCTCCTGTATTACTTAGCGTCAGAGTTTCTCTTTCTCTAATTTTTGTCTTTTGACATAGCACCAATAAATATTCAAAATGCTGAAAATGCTTTTTACATTTACAAATGGAGTGCATCTTTACCATTGGGTGCTCTTATTAAGATGTGTGATCCAGCATGTGCTTGAATTCAGATGTTTTACCAGCACTATATGCCATTTCAAGTATAAGAGACCAGATGAGATGTGTGGTCTGAGCCATTACATGTTTAGCAGCCCTCATGGGATGTGCTTCTTCTGAACCATTACAGCTATCACAGCCCTGATTGAACTTGCCTGCTCAGAGCCATTACAAGTGTAGCAGCCCAGATGAAATGTGTGTGTTCTGAGCCATTATAGGTAGAACAGCCTTGATGAGAGGTGTGTGTTCTGAATCACAGAACGTTTAGTGGTATTCTGTCATTGCATTGACAACCAAAGCATTGACAGCCAAAACATCTATAAAAAAAAACCATCTAAAAAAAGCCTGGTAAAGGATTTAGTTTAATAAAAATGGGGGTTTAAGGTTAAAAAAATGAAAAAAATGCATTAGATGTTTTATTTTTTAGATGCTCTTTTTAGATGGTATGGCATTAGATGCTTTGGCTGTCGATGGAATGACTATAAACCCGTTTAGTAGTCCTTTTGATAAGTCGAAAGCTAAGTCAGCTCTGTTATAATTGAATGTTACAAGCATCTTAAACACATACCTCTGATGCAGACACAAAAACTCACCTATCAACAGGATTTGAACTAACAGGTTACACAATGATCTGTGCAGCAGGGTATTGACACACTGAACTAACTTTTTCAACAGCATGTTAACTCGAAAAGGCACATAGGGTTAGGGCATAGCGTTAGGGCACTGGCCATGTGAGGCTTGCCTGACATAACTGTCTTGTCAAAAGCTCTCAGCCTGTTTGGGCGATCCTACATGAGTCTGGAGATTCATAATGAGTCTTTGAAATGTGCTATATTTTTGGCAGTGAGGATCAGTGATAGGACATGGGAGAAGCAGTTTTGAAAAGCGCAAGAACGAGTAGGGGAGATTAAGTATATTACAGCAGTGCCATCTTCCCACACTGACCGCCAGTGTACATTACGCCAGCTCAGGAGGATGGTGGTAAATATCTATGTGAAAATACCAAATTATTTACTACGAGGTTGACAATCTTGCATGTAAACCAACACATCTTTTGTATTTTTAATGTGGGTGGGAGAGACCCTCCACAGACCCCAACCACTCCACATCCACCCACTTTATTAAATACCCAACAGCCCCTCATATATTTTTTTGGGGAATGTCGTCATTATCTATGCAAGGTTTTCTACCTCACAATAATGTGATTCAATATTTTGTAGTGATACGAGTGGGAAGAGTACAGACACTGTTCTTGCTCAGTACTTTAGTTCGCTGCAGAAAATACCAACACATGTTTGCGCTTTGTCATTACAGCAGCTCTTTTAAGAAATGCAGATACTTTCTCAAAACATAGCAGTCCTGCTAAGAAATGTGGGTATTATGCAATCAGCCCTACTGTGAATAATTGGCACTGTTACATAACATTCATATAGCAGCTCTGCCGATAAATTAGGGTACTTTTTCTGAATACATAGCAGTCCAGTCAGAGATACCGGTATTATCTACGCAACTGAAAATATATACAGTACTGCTTCTACCTACATCCATTATACCCGCTTGCGGTGGACAGGTGGTCAGAAAGGGAGTTAAAGTAAAGTTCAGACCACATTTTATTTATTTATTTATTGCTCACTTGTTAGTTAGGCACTTATACAATTAGCAAAACTGTTTCAAAGCGCCCACAGGGCAAACAGGATGGGGACAGGGGAAGGTAGACGCTGAATTACATCAATGATGAATAATTAAATTAAAAGTACAAACAAATAAAGAGAACAACGGAGGGGAGACAAACCTACTATGCCTTGTGAGTGCTCAGAACGTGCAAGTGCAGGGGGAAGGATAGGTGCTTTAATGCTTATGGAAAAGTGCTCAGGATAAGTGATAAGAGGAGAAGAACGTAAGTGCAACCACCCATGGGTAGGCTGAGCTCACGTAAGTGCAGCAGAAAGGCAGCGGCTGGAAAGACAGATGTGGTGGTCAAGGCCCGAGGACACATAAGGGCCCTTGACATCAGTCACGCTGTTGTAACATTAGTAGAGAAGAGAGGAGGAGAAGGAAGAGGTAAAGAGAAATGTCTTGAGGCTTTTTTGGAAATGAAGAGGTCATCCTCAAGATGCAGAGGGAGAGGGAGGCTGTTCCACAGTAGGGAGCCAGCCAGGGAAAATGATTGGCCACCAGCTCTCTATTTAGCGAAGTGCTTAATACACAGGAAGTTGGTGCCAGAGGAACAGAGGAGTCTAGCAGGGGAGTATTTGGTCAGGAAGTGTTGAAGAAAGAGCGGCCCCTGGGCCCAGATATCCTTGTGGATGATACAGAAGGATTTGAATTTAATCCGTGCTGAGACCAAGAGCCATAGAAGGCTTTGTCGGGCAGGAGAGATGTGGTCCCTGGGCTTGAGGCCAAGGATAGGTCTTGCTGCCCTATTCTGGATTAGCTGGAGGGGTCGCAGGGTGGAGGAGGGAAGAATAGGAGGAGGCTATTACAATAGTCAAGACTGGAGAGGAGCAGAACATGGGTAACATTGAGTCTCTGGGGGAAGGTGAGGAAGGGTAGAGTAGCTTTGAGTAGGAAGAGCTGAACATGGGACTTCTTGACAATGTCTGGAATATGAGGTTGAAGGAGGGGGAGAAGTCAAAAATGACTCTGAAATTCCTAGCTTTAGTGGAGGGGGCTGGGGGGCATGGAGGATGGCCAGAGTGCAGGGAAGAAGTATAGTCCAGGGGGCCCAATGGGGATAATCTCAGTTTTGCTGGCATTGAGGCAGATGTCATTATCAGTGCACTAGGCCTGGATGGCAGACAGGCTGTTAGGGATGAATGAGGGTATAAGGGCGTCGGTGGGAACTTTGAAGAAAGGTTGTGTATCATCAGCGTAGCACTGGAAGTTGGGGGAGGAGGACAAAATTAGTCGTGCCAGCAGAGAAAGGAATATGTTAAAGAGCCATGGTGAAAGAATAGAGGCTGGGGACGCCACAGGTGGCGGAAGAAGAAGGGGAGGAGAAACATCCCAGAATGGTTTTGGAGGAATGGTCAGTTAGGAATGAGGTAAGCCAGTCCAGTGCTTCCCCCGAGATGCCAAGTGTGTCATGGAGCTTTTTTATGTGGATGGAATGGGTCACTGTGTCAAATGCAGAAGGTAGATTAAGAAGGATGAGGACAGCAGGGCAGTTGGAGTCAAGAGATGCAAGCAGTTCTTCACGGGTGTTCAGAAGAACAGTTTCCATGCCTCTGGATGCTCAGAATCCAGACTGGTGGTCATGTAGGCCACCAACAAGCTCAATATCAGAGTTGAGTTGGGGGAGGGCCAGATTCTCAAGCAGTTTTCCAAGGAAGGGGGTGATTTAAATGGGGCGGTAGTTGGCTGGGCAGGAAGGGTCTGCAGAGGGTTTTTTAAGGAGGGGGCGCACAAGGGAGTACTTGAGGGAAAATGGAAAAGAACCAGTAGCAAAGGATTGGTTGCAGAGATCAGCCAGAGGAGGGGGGGGCGATATTTTCCTTGATGGTTCTGGAGAAGCAAGGGGCAAACTGTTTGGTTGAAACCTTCATGGAGTTGACAACTCTGGTGACTACTTCCAGGGAGACAGGAGTGAAGGAGCAGAAGGGGGAAGGCAGATGGTGAATGTTTTGGAAGAGAAGTGAGAGGTGAGTGCATTGCAGAGGGCCTGGGAAGGATTAGGGGCAGAAGATGCTGTGTATGGGTTGGTAAGTGCCCTGCAGATTTTGAAGAGTTTTTTGTTGGACGCATTGGACACTCGTGCCTGAATGTGGGCTCTTTTTTTGGCACGAATGGAGAGTCTGTAATGTCTCTGGATGAGACAGACAACCAGTCTGTCAGAGAGTGAGCCTGAAGTGTGCCACTTCTGTTCAGCAGCCCTGTACTTCTGAATTTTGGTATGCAAGATCGTAGTCGTACCAGGTGTTATGCTTGGAGGCAGGTTTCAGGCAGATCCTCATAACCGGCCAAGATGTCAAGAGTGTTGCTGATGGACAGATATAGGTTTCTGAGGGAGGAATCAGTGGAAATGTCTGTGTTGGATGGGCAAGGGGGAATGCAGGTGGAAGAGAAGGTGGCAGCTGACACTCGTTTCATCGGACGGATGTTCGTGAATGAGGTTGGCAGGACTTTATGAGGGTTTGTCACAGGGCCATAGGGGCCCAAGTGGGAGGTGAGGAGAGAGTGGTCAGACCAGGAGCGATGGGTGACCACGGGAATAGAGAGTGAGGTTGGAATGGATGAGGGAAGAAAGGAGAGGAATAAGGGGGAGCAGAGTTCAGCGAAGAGGGAGGTTGATGTGCAAGGGGAGTCTAGGTGGATGTTGAAAGCACCTAGTAGTAGCAGGTTGGAGGTGGTAGTGAGTAGGGAGGAACACAAGTCTGCCCACTTAGATAGGAAAAGCAAAGAGGTGCCAGGGGGCCGATAGTTGGTAGCAATGGTCAAGGTGGAGCAGGGAGAGATGACCAGTTTGCACATTAGGCTCCCAAAGGACGAATAGAGCAGAGTAGGTAGGATGGTGGAAGGAATCCATTCTGGGAAGATTAAGTAAACTCTACCGCCAGCATGGTGGGTTCAAAGTTTATAGGTGATCTTAAAGCCATACGGGAGGAGTGATTCGAAGGAAGTAACTGAGCTGGTATTGAACCAAGGTTCTGTGAGTGCATGTATGTCCAGGTCAGTGCCTTCAAGGAGAAGGCTGATATCAGCAGAATGTTTTGATGGCTGAGCATGAGATGAGAGTTGCCAGATGGAGATAATCGCTGCCTTTGAAGGTTTTTTGAGGTGCATTGTCGGGCGTGAGGCATCCGTCTGGGGAGAAGGAGTAGAGGGGGTAGAAGGTGGAGGGCAGAGGAAGGACAGAAGCTGTTGAGAGAAGGCAAGAGCCAGTCAAACAGGAGGAGGTTGTCCTGAGAGCCTTGAACCAGGATTGTGCCTGTGATGTAAACATTGATACAGCAGCGAGATGAGAAGACGCCGGCAAGGAGGACTTCCCCCATTAATTGATGTTGAAGAGTAAGAAGAGAGAGTGGCGGTGAGGTAAGAGGTCCAAAGGTCGGCAGATGGGATGGAAAAGAGGATGTCAGTGAAGATTTCTCTTGAGGATCCACTGACATAGGTGTCTGCAATTGGGAGGCCTGGGCTAGCAGCAAGGATGTCTTTTTTTATGTTTTTTTTCGGTACAGATTTAGTGAGAAAGGGAGGATAGGTGATAGTGTAACAGTTGGAGAAGATAGGGGAGATGGAGCGTGCCATCTCAAAATGAGGGAGGTAAAAAGAGATGTAGAGAGAAAGTGAGAGGTGATGTGGGGCAGAGTGTGCTGCAAAGCAGAGTTCTGAACCTGATCCACTTGGCACAGTAGGCCAGGTGGGTATTGGGTGCACAATCAAACAAGTAGGATGGATTCACAGCTAAAAACGATTTTCATACAAAAAGGCAGTATCAATCCAGGAAGGAGGCACATCAATTGCAGTCTGATTTGTCTTATAATGATCATACCTGCAGCTATTGACAAAACAATAATTGGTGGTAATTTTCCACTAATACATTATTGAGAATAATTAGCTTCACTCATTTAACAACATCCCATGTATGATTGAATAATTTGATTACATATTGATGAAGGAAAATAGATTTGTATGGGCTAATCTGTCAAATAAAGAAACTACTTCAAAAAAGTAAATAGTTAGAGAAATAGAGATTTTTAATTAGTTAATGAGAAAAGGATACTTTGGAAGAGTGTGATAGAGAGAAAGAAAGATAAAGAAATACGGTATATACAATTTAAAAGAATTAAGAAAGAATAGATAAAGAAAGAAGTAGAATGTTAAAATGTGAGTATTTGGTAAAAGAAGAGCAGATATAGAATAATGACAGATAAAGTAGGAAGGAGATAGAGATCATGTGTAATATATAAAGATAATAAACATTAATATATCTATATACACATGTTATTTGAATAAATAAGTGCATATGTTTTTACAGTTTGAAATATCAAAATAATTGGTTAGAGAACTAGAGCATGAGGAGAGAGAGGATTCCACACAGACAAAGCAAGACAATTGAAATAATTATTTAAATTAAGAATTAAAAATAATTTGTGTTTGAGGATTGACAAAAAGCGAATATCCAGCCTATATACACGTTGTACACTGATACTTAGTTATCAACAGCAAGTTAAAAACAACTTTTACAGGTACATAGACAAAAGAAAAAAAGATAGAGTAAAATAGAGACAGACATAGACAATATCACAGTAATACAGATAGAGACAGACTTTGATAAATAGATCAAGAAATTATGAAAGAAATATAGGTATACATAATGAACAAAGGAGAGACATAGATAGAAATATATTCAGTGTCCAAAAGTTAGAGAGAGCGAGCTAGTAAAGAAGATAGACAAAATACTGTTTAAATTAGCAATTAGAAAAAATGATAAACTGCAAGAGCAATTCAGACAAGGGGCCTCATTACGACTTTGGAGGCAGCCGTGCCCTTAACAAGGGCACGGCTGCCTCCAAAATTGTGTCGGGTCCGAGTTTCCTTATGGGGAAATACCGGGCCATTCTAAGTATGGAGGGCCCGGTATTTCCTTCTTCAGGGAACCCGGGCCCGGTCCTTCCCCATTCCCATTCGAGCCCCCATAGGGCTCAATGGGAATGGGGAGGGAGCTAACAACGGGCCCATTACAAACGGCCCGTTGTTAGCTCCCTGGTCCCCTTGCAGGAACCGCTATGGATGTCTGGATAAACCAGCCATCCAGGGCGGGTCCTGCGAGGGTACCTCATAATAGTGCAGAGTAGGTTTAATGGCGCCGGCACCACTACCCGCACCGTTAACCCATTCCGCACTAGTCGTAATGAGGCCCATAGTGATAGAGTGTGAGGGAAAGAGAAAGAAGAAAATAGACCAACATGAATGTGAGAAAAAAGAGATAAGGCAACAGATATGGATAGAACTAAACCCTTAGTAATTTGTTGTGTGGGAGATGAAAAGGCTGACAAAAGAGAATTACAATTATAGTAATAAAAATATGAGACCAGAGACACAAATAGGCAGACGTAAACACAGAAATATACAATGAGTAGCAGTTGTAGAGATTACTGAAAAGGTGAGATGGATACAACATTTATGAACAGATATATAAAGTTAAATATAAAACGATTTATGTTTGGAGAGACATAGAAAGATGGGTATATTAAAAGATAAAGAAAGAGGTGGAATCAAGAGAAAAAGAGAAATACAGATGCAGACAAATATTTAAAAGAATGAAAAATAGCAAGAAACATAAAAGTAAGATAGATTGAGATAACCAACATAGATTGCAAAATGGTATTTGGGAAATAGAGGGTTCAAGAGGTAAAGATGCATTGAGATTTTATGAAAAATAGACACTTAAAATATAGAGAAATTAAGAAGAAGATTCATTGTGTAATAGGAAGAAATAAAATCATACAAACGTGAGCGAACAAGAGAGAGAGAGAAATAGATTCAAAACTGTACAAATATATTGAGAGATTTAGTCAATGAGAAAAATAAAAAACAAAAGTAGAGAAAAAGCAAATATGTTGAAATTGGTACAAAGATATTGAGAAAAATGGAGAGCGGCAAACAGATGAAGAAAGGAACAAAGAAAATAAAACATGTATAATAGATTGGAGACAGAAAACATAAATTATAACAATTATAATGAAAACATTCATACAAAATATTTTATATTTGTAATTTTTGGAAAATAAACAGACATGTAATTTTACAATAAACAAATATATCTATTAATACACCGGCAAAGTCCCGTCAAGTCCCGCTTTGCCCGCTGCTCTCCGCTGCTCTCCATGTGTGGATTTGGATTTGAACTCAATTATCCACAAGGCATTCTACTTCCTTGTGTGGGCGTGCCTATAAAACAGGACTCGCGCGCGCACCGCACGCGCGCACCGGCGAAGTCCCGTCAAGTCCTGCTTTGCCGCTTCGCCGCTGCGTCGCAAGCAAAGCGAGCTTGGGGATAAACGTTGCGGTTTGACTTATTTATTTGATTTTGCACTTGCTAACTTTTTGTGAATCTAAAGACCTGAGTTTTGTGACTCCGGTGGTTGATACGGCTGCCGCGTGAGGCGTCATGAAACGAAATATCTACAACCTGCAGACTGGAATGCCGCCTTGAAAACATTGATTGTAGATGCAAGCTGCATGCAGGCAAAAGCGAAAGCAGTCCCGTGTGTTTCAACCCCTCGTGGGGTAAGTTTGGGTGTTAAAGATGGAATGCTCCCAGTGCCTACAGTGCCTTCGAACTCTAACCGCTCGCAGAACAAAGCAGTCCCTTGTGTCTCGACCCCTCGGGCATCAGGGTCAGGTACTGTAGCCCCCCCGTATGTAAGTTAAAAAAGCGAGTAAATTCTCGTGAGTCAATTTGTAAGAAAAACGCCTCAAACTCAAAAGATATACGATTCTTTTATCTGGACTGTGTTAATCAAAAACTAAACCCACAGTCCTCCAAAGTCGATAATCAGGACGATTCTAATATACCTACAAAAATGCAAGAGGTGTGTGGTACGACTGTGCATGTCTCATTATCCGACAGCACAGTCCTAAGAGGGGATTCTTTGGCCCCAAACCCAGAAACCAAACACAGCTCTTTGGCAGCTAACTTGCCCGACGAAGTGGCACTAATTGATTTGTCTTCTCCTGAATATGACTTTTTGTTAAACCAAACTTTAGGGGGTTTGTCCTTTTCACCAAAGTTATTTTCTGTTGGGGGCTCTACAAGATCGAATTTAACATCCTCTTTTCTCCATCCTGCCCCACGAAAATGCTCCCCAAAAGAAAAACTTCAACCTCTTCAAAATATGTCTAAAGTGGTGGAATTAACATTGGGTGCCATGAATCTAACGATGCAAACAATTACCACTTTGTTTAATACGCTGAATACCAAACTAGACGTACAAAGTGCTCAATTGTTATCGTTGTTAAACTGGCAGGCTAAACAAGAAATACTTTGGGCTAATCAACAACCAGCTCCAAAGGAAATTCCACTATACCCTAAGATGACCGTTGACCAGTGCTCTTCACCAATAATATTTGCTCCTGTTGTTGATCTAACCGCTGTTCCAAATCCTGTTGTTGACCTAACTTCTGATCCAAATCCTGTTCTTCCAACAGCCCCGCAGAACTGGGTGGAAAACTTGAGTCTAGATCAACAGGTGGGAGACCCAATGTCTCCAATTACTGTGGACAACTCAGGTATTCTATGTTCACTTCCTTATATTGGTCAAGTCATCAGAGAAGTAACCCCGGATACCAACAAGAGTCCGGGTGGTGCGACGAATAATGCTACTTTACAAGAACCATTTACAATATTTTGTAAAAATTCCTCATCTTCAAGAATGAAACCTGGCCCGGCTGACAAGGTAAAACAAAAAACTAAGGCGCTTGCTCCATCAAAAAAATTGAAAAATATCAAAAAACAGAAATAATTGCTCCGGTAAGCTCCAAACCATTCTTTAATATGCTTACCCTACCTAAAAACCAGTCTCAGCAAATCTCATGTGCTATTACTAAAAAATATACGCAACTGAATCAACTACGTAAATTAAAGCTTGACTGCACAAACAAAAACGCTACTGTAGCGGAACCTTATGCGCCACTAGACCACCTAGTTCAAGCTGTTCAGAACTACGAACTTCTTGGAAAGCAGCAAGCTTGCTCTAAGATTCAGCCCCTATGACCAAAGCAGCAAGCTTGTTCTAAGATTCAGCTTCCATTACAAGCGACTAGTAACAAATGTGTGAAGTCACAGAGTGTTGTTAAGGAAATTACTAAGAGTCCCAAATCGAGTCAAGTTTTTACTTCCTCACTGACTCCATCTTCTGATCACGGGCAAGAGTTGCTAGCGGCTCGTAGATCAGAAATCAGAAAGGAAGTTGATGCCTATATGAGTGCCTTTACAGCTTTACTGACACTCAAAGCTCCAACCCCTGAGTTACGCAATCATTCAGCTATAACCTCTCAGGCGTCTGAGCCTAAACGATCAGTGACCTTTAAAAGTGATCTTGACAAAAATGATTCAACTTCTGATCCATCTCTGCCTACTCAGGAGGCTGAAATTGCATCGTTACGAAATTCTTTACGTCCAATGACAAGAAATGTTGTTCTCCCTAAGGCATCATTGCCCCCTAAGAAATCCATTACAAAGTCCATCTTAAAAACAAAAGCGGATAAAAAATCTCATGTTGCTTTAGTGCTGGGATGTCAGCCTGCGCCACATCGTCAATACGTATGAAACCGCCATAGCATTTTACAAGTGTTCTCTGGCATTTCCATGTTACAGGACATTGGATCTGCTGATATTGCCCAGGTAGAGTTCTTTAATGATAATCTAGTAAGTACTGCCTGTATTTGGCTTACGTCCCGTGTTGTTAGGAATCTCATATGGAATGCGAAAGATCAGTTACTAGATTTAGGGTTTATACTCCTATTAGGTCCTTCTAATCCAACTAAGGGACCACAGAGTGCAGAAACCTGGATTGAATCGGCTTTAAAAGAACACGCAAATTCTCAAAGTTCTACTGAGGCTGATACACTTGTGGCTATACACACCCAATGCTGTTATAATTGTGAATCCAGAAGTTAACTTCCGTGCAAGGTCAAAAATGAACGGTTTATTACTCTTGCCTCTTGGAATACGTGTGGTTTTCGTCATTTAATTAACAACACGCAAGACCCTTTCATTGATTCTGACGTGATTCTTTTACAAGAAACCTGGCTTATGTCTGTCCCTCTTTGGGACAACCATGGTTTACATTTTGTGCCAGCAATAAAAGGAGACAAGGGTCGGCCAGTGCCTGGTCTTATGACAGGTGCTAAATTATCCTCGCATACAAGCATAATATTTACATATGCTCCAAACTCTTCTTCTCGACTTAGAATCATATCAATAGCAAAGACCTTGTACGCGATCGTAAACTTATACTGGAATCCCAAAGGCATTGAAATCCGGAGGTTCTTAGTTGATTTGTCCACCATGTTGGGCTTCATTGTATTAGTTACGAATATCCAGCATTCAATAATTGCCGGTGATCTTAATCTGCATTGTGTCCAAGAAAGGTTGGTGAAAGAAAATTCTAGACAAAGGATGGGGGAGCAATTGATGTCAAATAGAGGGTTTTGTATGCTTAATGGAAGCAAATTTGATACTGGTAAAATAGCTTACACGTGGCAACAAGGGTCCTTGAAAGCCTCAATCGACTATATCTATATAGACGACAGGTTGTTTTCCAAAATCAAAACTTTTGATATTAATCCAAATGCAAATAGTGACCATTGCATTCTTTCCATCAAATGGGTAGTTGATGCTTCTTATATCAAGACTCCCTCTATGACGGTAAATGGTCATATGTCTGTTTCCAATTCGTTAAATCGAATTCGGTGGAATGAAACTAGCCTTACAAAATTTGATAATTCCTTGCGAGCAGCTTTTTGTCACTCATGAGATAGTCTTTCATCCATTACCATTCCTTATTATGATCTCATGCAATATTTTCCTGATACTAAGGCGCGTAAAACTCTGTCCCCCAAGTACACTCATACGTTTGACAGGGAAGCCCAAAATAAAAAAACTGTTTTTTGATCTCAAAAAAGGGAGGCTTTAAAACTTCCACTGTGCAGGAGACATGAAGCTCTTACCAAAATTAAAACCTCATATAGAAACTGGCGGCGACAACACCGCAGTAAATTGTTTCAGCGAGATGGTGAGCTAATGTTATCTTTGACTTGTGACAGAAATACAACGCAAATTTGGAAGGTTTTAACTGATGCCTTATCCCCGGTACAAACAATGTCTCAAATTCAGAGTGTGCCGGAAGCTAGTTGGATCGGTTACTTTTCCAAACTTTATGCGCTTCCTCCAAATTCTGTGAAAACTTTCAGTATACCTTCTTACAACCCATTTCACATTAACATCTCGAAGGCCGACATACTCTTTTTCATTAACAAAATAAGTCAATCCAGAGCTACAGGTCCCGATGGCCTGTCCAACAAAATTTTCAAACAACATCCAGAACTTTGGTCAGCGATCCTGTATCAAATTGTTTTTGAGCATATTAATAACACCCAAGAGATTCCTGTCTCTTGGAAACATTCTTTAATTGTCCCTATCCATAAAAAAGGTCATCGCTGTATGCCTGAGAACTATAGACCGATAGCCTTATTGGATGCCCCCGGGAAATTATACAGTCGCATCATACTACAAGAACTAACAAGATGGACTGCAGCTGATCTAAAAAGGGATCCGTTTCAAACCGGTTTTGTGGCGGGCTTAGGGACCTCGGTGAACTTAATCACGCTGAAAATGTTAAAGTCAAAATATGCCGACATAAAACAACCATTGTATATGGCATTTGTGGACTTTCGGTCAGCGTTTGACTCAGTTGACAGATTGTTACTTTTTCAGAAATTGCAAAATTATGGCTGTCCATCCTCAGTGCTAACCATAATCCAAATGTTACACTCAAATACAACTATGCAAGTTAGATTGTCCATTGAGGGTGTTCTCTCTGCGAATATTTAAGCTTTAAGAGGCCTGAAACAAGGGTGCATCTTAGCATCGACTTTATTCAATCTTTTTCTATTAGACATTGGAATCTCCTTTGAAGAGGCAATCTCTGATGCTCCTAAGTTAGGGTCTCAAAAAGATCATATGGCTTCTCTATGCCGATGATTTAGTTCTAATCTCGCAAACCCCAAAAGGTCTTCAAGATCTACTAAACAAATTGGAAACATATGTTGATAATAACAATCTCACAATTAACGTGAGCAAAACGCAAATAGTGATCTGCCAAAAGAAGAAAAACAAAAAAATGCTAAATTTTCAGTGGGTTTTGCAGAAATCACCATTAAAAATTGCCTCTAGTTACAAATATTTGGGTCTGCCTTTCTCATGTTCTGTAAAAAACCAAATATACCTAGACACATTAAGGGCAAAAACTCTGACTTTAACATCGCAAGCAAGAATAATTCTGCACAAATATGGTAAATTCACAACAACCCGGTAGTTACCTTCTTTAACCAGAAAGTTGTTCCGATTCTTTCATACGGAGTCGAAACTTTTCTACCACGTCAAAGGGCCTTTTGGGATCTCCTAGAAGGTACATTCTGTAAAGCAGTTTTTCGATTACCTTTGTGTACACCGATTTGCCTATTGAGATACGAGTTGGGTTTGATCTCGTTGTTTGCATTGGTTGTTTGGAAGTTGTGCAACTTTTACCGTAAATGTCTGCTTGGACTTAACAACACGAATATTCTGAGATCGCTGGCAGTGTATATGTGTTCATCTCATGATGTTTTCCCTTAAGAGTGGGTTAAGGGCATTTTGAGGATGCTGGTTAACGCTGACGTCTCGATTGAGTTGCTTCTAACCAATCCAGACAAAGCAAAAAAATATATATATTGGCACGATTGGGCTATAACAAATCAATTGTGTACAAAATATGTGGATTATGATTTAAATCTTTTTCCACCTAAAAAATTCAAACAAATGGCCCATTATCTTATAAAGTGCCCATCCAACTTTGTACGTGCAGAAATGTTAAGATCACGTCTAAATTTGCATTCAACAAATCAAATCGTGGCAAGACGTGGATTAATTCCTAAAGACCAACAATTTTGTCGGTTTTGTAAAAACAGCAAACAAGTGGAAACCCTAATGCATTTAGTTGTTGAATGCTCTGCTCTTGTCAGTTTGCAAGAAATTTATTTTCGCAATCTATTGCAATTATCGTGTGATCGTTCTTCTTTTGAAATCTGGACTATTTTAATTACAAGCAATCAAACTTTTATCCACATTGCACTCACACAGTTCATAAAAACAATTTTGCCATATGACTCTGTGTTATAAGAGATTTGTGCATTTGTTATATGTGGATTTCCTGGTTTGAACTTCTTTTAACAATAATTCTGTGTTATGTATTATTTATGTTAATTTGTCTAAAACTGACTTATTTTTGTTTTGAAAACATTTTAATTAGTTTGTACATCAATAAGGTTTTATATAATTGAAGATTAGTGATTTCATTTGTGTAAATGTTTTGTAATTGTTTCATGGTGTGTTGTGTAAGAAATATGCTGTAAGAAACTTGTTTCTTTTTGAAAGGTTGATTTAATCAGCCAATCAAATAAAAAAAAATAATTAAAAAAAATACAATATACTAAATATACAAAAGAAATCACCTTGAATAAAAAATCTGTCCATTGAAAGAAGAATGTTGATCCATCATGCCACTTCACTTGAAACTGGTTTTTAGTTTTGACACTATGTTGGAATTAGGAGGATGCTCCAAGGTTGCAATGTTCTTTGGCATAGTCTGTGCCCTGACAACATATTCAGTTGTCAGGCTATGTGCTTCTGTTGCCAACATAGTGAAAGTGAGATTTCTCACTAAGTTAAAGTGTCTCTGCTGTAATCCTGGTTTAGCCACCCATTCACGTTTTCTTTTTGTAAATGCCATGCTGTAACGCAGCATACCAAATGCACCAGCAGTTCTCATTTGTTGCCTACACACGTTTTCATTGTGAGAAAGTATTGCCAGCCTAGTATGGGCCTCCATACCATCTATGCTAAAATGAAAACCTTTGGGTCTGTACTTTAGAGACATATTATGGAAAAATCTTAAAATCTCAATTGTTGCAAAATAGTTGTGTTAGGCCTTTCAAATCTTCTCTCAGCACCTTGTGATTTATGAAGGGCTGTGTGAGCAGAAGACCCTTAAACCAGCCATCTTTTCTTCTGTTCCAGCTTGTAACTCATGGGTCCATGTTGGCATGCATGATAATGCTTGTTATTTTACCGTGACTGTTTGTTGGAAGAATGTTGGAGCACTGACCACAATTCTTTCCCAAAAGAATCTCAACTGAACCCTCACATGTTTTCAAATACCACCATTGATGGTTGCAGATGGACTGGGACCATTTTAGAATTTTTTCTTATTCCGTTTTTCTTCCCAGCACCATTAACTTTCTTGGCTATTGATTTGGACATGTGCCATACATCAAATTGATGCATCATGTTCGGAAACTGCTCTTTCATGACCTTTGTAATGCCCACATGCCTGTCCGAGGCTATCAATTCTTCTTCCAATTCCCTTGATTGTAGAAGTTAATGGATTTGATGAAACCATATTTCTCATTGGCAACAGAGGATGTACATTCTGACACCTGCATGATGACAGAGCTTACTGTGTTTTGGTGGTCCATGTCCTGGAAGTGGTAAGCACAGCACTTCACCATAAATGCAGGTTTGCCACACTGTCCATGACCAGCAAGCCTGAGCATTCTGCCTGTGCGAGCATTGTTAATTGCTACCTGTTTGATATTCCATGCATGACTTATAGCGTGGAATAAGTAACGTCTCTAATATTTGTAGTCTGTAGTTTTAGCAATGAACTCAATTCCTACAAATGTACAGAAACCTGAGATCTTACTAAATGTTGATGCAATGAATAATAAAGCACAAAAACCCATTACATTTCCTGATAGAACTTTGCCAACAATGGGTTGAGCGGATGATGAAAAAGTTCAATGTTCATGGGCTCATCTCCATTTGATCTTCAGGTTGGTTCCAATGACTTCTCCAGTAAAAGTAATCCAATTATTTATTGTGAATTTGCAAGGTCGTTATCCATCTAGTAAATTGTGTTTGAAAGTGCCCACAGGGCAACAGGGTGGGAACATGGGAATGAATCAAATATAACAATGGAAGACAGCGGGGACTTACTAGGCCTTGTGAGCATTCAGAATGTGCAAGTGCAGCGAGAGAGAGAAGGATGAGGGAGTGTGGGGTGTAAGTGCTAGGTGTACCAGGAATGAAGTACTAGGAAGTGAGCAGCTGTAAGTGCCTAGGTTAGTGGCCAGCTGCCAATAAATAAGTGCAGGCCCATGGTGGCATGGGCCAGTGGGTGCCAAGGCAAGTGGTGGTTGTGGGCAGAGGCTGAGGAGATTGGGTGTGGGAGGTCAGGGCCCAGGAAGACACATAGGGCCCTGGTCACCAATCTCAGCAACTGTAGGGGATTATCAGAGGAGGGAGGAAGGGAGGAGGAGGTGAAAAGGAAAGACAATGGCTCCTCACAAGTACTCCCACATTTTCCAAAGTTGCATTTAATCATTTTTATTATGTTATCATATCTTATCTTACATGCATTTATACAGTGCAACATAGACCCGAAGGCATCTTGGCGCTAGGATAAGAAATGAGGTCAACCAAAACCAGCTATACTAAAAGAGGAAGGTCTTCAGTGAACGACGAAAAAGCAAGTGAGACTCAATGCTACGCAAAGAAAGCAGGAGAAGATTCCAAGCCTTTGCTGCTGCCACTGAAAAAGCATGACTGCCCACTCGAACAAGCCTGACCCTGGGGGGCTGAATTGTCTTCAATGCTTGCGAACGGAGTGGCCTTGCAAGTTTATAGATACTAATTTTGCCTGAAGAAATTCAGCTCCTGATTTGTGGACAGCTTTATGCACCAAGCATAGTGATTTGAATCTAATGTTCTGCTCCACGGGTAGCCAGTGAAGTTGGCACAAGAACAGAGTCATTCAGGCGCCAAAAGGAGGATGGAGTACAACCCTGGCTGCCACGTTCTGCAGTAACTGGAGATGCTGAAGCAGGTACCGTGGAAGAGCAAGGAACAAAATGTTGCAATAATCAATATTGATGATAACCAGGGAAGAAACCACTGGTGCATGACATTTTTACAGAATTCAAGAAGGAACTTGCGAAGAGTCCAAAGTTTGAAGTGAGCTTTTTGACAGACCGAGGAAACATGGTCGGCCATAGACAGAGAGGCAGAGATTTCAGTGCCCTGATCTTTCACAGAAGTGACTGGCTGAGGAAAGGGGCCAAGACTCTGGCCAAAACAGGGTGCCAAAACAGAGAGGGCAGTGCCGTGCCCTCCACCAACACCTCTTTTTTTTCTCTGTTCACCTTGAGCCAATTGGAGGCCATCCAGTCACCAATGGCCTGTAGACACTTCTTTAATTGGCCCGCCATCTCAGGTTGAGTTAAATCCAGCCACACAATAATTTGAGTGTCATCAGCATAAGAGTAACACAAAAAGCCAAAAGCATGAATTATAATCAAAAGTGGTTGGATATAGAGATTAAATAGCATAGAAGACAGTGAGGAGCCCTGGGGTACTCCACAAAGCAAAGCAATGAATTGGGAAAGAAAAGGGGGAAGACATACTGACTGGGAGCACACCATTAGAAAAGCAGAGAACCAAGCCAGAACTTGGCCAGAGAGACTTGCTGAGGACATACAGGTGATCAGGGTAGGGTGGTCAATGATGTCAAATGCTGCTCCTAGGTCAAGCAGGATAAGGGCTCCCACCCCACCCTGATCGCCCAAACGGGTAAGAGCATCTATAACAGAGACTAGCACTGACTCTGTGCCCCGACCAGGGCAAAAGCCTGACTGAAATGGGTCAAAGAAACCCAATGACTCCAAGAAAGCATTAAGAAGAGGGGACACCAGTGATTCCAATAACTTCATAAGGCAAGGAAGCAGGAAAATAGGCTGAAAAATGGATGGAACTGTAGGATCCAGACCAGTCTTTTTAAGCAGAGGGATAACCCGGGCGTGTTTAAGATTATCTGGAATGACTCCAGAGGAGAAGGAGTCATTAACAGCCTCAGTAAGTCTCGTAACAATGACATTAGAAATGTTAATACCGAGAGTGGGATGGAATCACTAGGTGACGCTGACCTAAGACTGTAAAGAGCTGCCTGCATTTCCCTATCAGAAAATATTGGAAAACAGGACCACTGTGCGGTCAAGGTTGGTGCAGGGCAAATGAAAGAAGAATATGTTATGGGTTGCACCGCCTGAGATTGAACCGTATCAATGCCTTTACGGATGGTGATTATCTTCTTGTCAAAGAATACGGACAGAGAGTCGCAGAGATGGGAGAATAGCAGGCTGGGACTTGGCCTGTACTGATAGAGACTGAACAACCAAGAATGCAACTCTGGGTTGATTTATGGCCTGTTCAATGTTAGTGCTGAAATAGGTCTGTTTGGAAACATGATCACTTTATGATAATCAAAAATAGCGAGCCGATATAAGGCATGGTCACTTAACAGGTATGCCCACCTCCATTTCCTTTGTGACTGCCTGCAGCAAAGTCTAAGATCTTTTAATTCTATGGTGAACTAAGTTTCTGACTGACGAGAATTTGCCAGGCTGCGCCTTTGCAGAACAAGTGCATCAGCCACAGATATAAATGCATGAGAGACTGTCTCTAGTGTACACTGGGGCGTTTTACTACAGTCCTCAAGAATCAAAGTGCCAAGATTATGCAGAGAAACAGTATGGCAACCTTGCTTCATAACAAACTGTAGGGGGGACAGGGGGAAGTCGCCATCAGGGGGAAGGAACTGTCACGATCCATGCCCCTGACCCCCCTCAGGTATAAAAGCCCCCTGGCAGCAGTGGGGCTAAAGCCCTTCACACTGGCCCCAAGGGCCTCAAAACTCCATCAGAAACATACATGGAGTCAGTCCTGCCGCCTTTGGAGCCAGGCTCATTATCAGGAATAAAGCAATACCAGTTTTGGACCTTAATCCAACATGGAGGACTATTACACAGCTCAGTTCTTTAGAACCAAGCCATGCGGTCTAGTGTTTTGGGTGTGGCTGGGCCTGGAACTACTTGGCCTGGAACTACTTTACCTGGGGTATTTAAACCACACCCAAACAGCAGAACACGCTTTGCGTTATTCTGCACTCCTGCAGCGTAACGCTCACTGTGTCCAGCTCCTGCTCATCTGCTTATCCAGCGGCCCGATCCTGAAGCCCTAGATCCGGATTTCATTAACAACCTGGAAGAACAAGAACAGCATTAGCGAGAAAGAACACTTACCTGTGAAGTAACCGGTCTTGAATCCATCCTGCGCTTTGCTTACCTTGCCCATCTCCGGAGTTCGCCGCAACCTGCAAAGGTAAAGAAACAAGGAAAGCATTAATAACAATTCTTACCTGGGCAAGCAGCGCTTCGATCGCTCATCACTCCGGAATATCACCGCAACCTGTACAAAGAAGAGAAGAGAACACAGGTTAGCAATTAACACCAATAAATAGCACTCCGCGCATCAATAACTCACTGTGGTCTCGCCATCAGCGCGGCAACTCCTAGATCGCAACCATATCTGTGAAAACAAAAAGAGACATTGTTAGGGAACAGAGTAGTGGAGTAAGATGCTGAGAAGACAGAGAAAATGGAGGGAAAGAAAGAGACAGAATAAAGACGGAAAAGATATTATAACTCACTTGGAAGACAGCAAGCAGAGTCGGAGTCACAGCCGGTCTGAACCCAACATAAGGGCACACGGACCAGTGAAGTAACAAGGTCCATGGAACACCCGCACCAACCACGCGCCCCTGCACAGAGACGCAGGACGGAGAGTTCAATGCACAAAAACCTACGGTGAGCAATAACCCCAAGGGAGGGGATTTGGACCAGAGGGAGGTGGGAGTCCACCCATCACAGAACCAGTATCTTAACCCTCTGTTCTCCTGTTATAGGTGCTACCCAATGTCTGGCCCATAACCAAGCAGAGAGGGGTCCGGGATAGCGCTTAGACCTCCATCCAGTATCGCGTGGCACCCCCGTGAACGTAACAGAATGCAAAGCCTCAATTAAAGCATCCACCTGGGCGTCATGGAAACGTCAGAGACTGACCAACTAGCCCAGTTACTGGGAGTATTACGGGCGAGCTGCACTCCGCTTGGCAAGAAACCAATGCCTTTAGCAGGGAGTTGATTGTCACCAAGGACCGCACCGATGAATTAGCCGGACAATTGCTCCAAACACAGGCTGGGCAGGCTCCGTTGCCAGGAAGTATTCCATCGGTTCTAGCCACATCTGTCAATCCAGTGCAGGTGGTCCTCCCTGGGGCAATTCCTTTGGGCCCATGGAATGTTTTTCGGGGAACCCAAGGAAATATGCAATATTCATGAACCAGTGCCGCCTCCATTTTCTTTGTAGACCCGGAGACTTTCCTAATGATCAGTCGTGGGTTTCCTTCATCTGTCCTATCTGAGTGGCAGTGCCGCAGATTGGTCCACACCGTTAGTAAGTCAGGATGACCCACTCCTGTGGGATTTCAGGGGTTTCAACATGAGATGGAGAAGCTGTTCTCCCGACATACCCAGGGCCAAGCTCTGGATAATGAACTTTTGTCCCTCTGCCAAGGCAGCTAAGATCTGTTAACATATATCGCCACTTTTAACAGACTTGTCATTGAAACTGGGTGGCCTGAGGAGAAACAAACAACGTTATTCCATCAAGGATTACGGGGGGAATTGAAAGACGTCCTAGCTCAGGTGGTAAATCTGCCAAAAGACTGTGCAGAGTTCATCAAGCTAGTGGTGAAGCTAGACCATAAGCTGCAAGATCGAAGGACAGATCAAGCCAGAACGGAGAATCGGACTATGTATGTATGCTCAAAGGAGTACAGTCCGCGTTCATCTGAACACACTTCGGAACCCATGCAAATTGGGGTGGTACAGAGCCCATTAACCAAGGCCGAAAGAGACAAAAGGAGACAACAGCAATTATGCCTGTAATGTGGGAAATCAGGTCACTTCCTCAGAGAATGTCCCGTAAAACCCTCTAGGAGAACAGTTGGAGCTACAGAGAAAGAAGGAGGAGAACAAGAGTCAGAAAACTTCCAGGCCCGGCAAGCATAGAGGTCTGTTTGTCGAGCGAAGGAAAAGAGCCACAGAACTCACACCTTGCCCTGCCTGTGATTTTGATCAGTCACCAACAACCGTCTCGAATGCATGGGCTGGAGGCATACATAGACAGCGGAGCCGTTGGTAACTACATAGACCAATGCCTGGCAACAAGGATGGGGCTTCCCCTCTGTCAGAAAATGACAACTGAGAAGGCCACCACTGTCGACGGCACGGAGATAGCTTCTGGTCCTGTAACTCAACGCACAGCCGAATTGACCCTTCTGTGCCACGACAGACATCAGGAAGCCATTGCCTTCGACCTTATCAAGGCCCCTCAGTTCCGGGTGATTCTAGGGATGCCGTGGTTGGTGGTTCACAATCCTAACATCGACTGGCGAGCCAAGAAATTAGCCTTCTGCAATGAGTGTGCTCATGCGTGCTACCAAGTGGAAATGCCATCGTCTGACCCAGAGACACCTGTCCAAGATAAAGAGCCGTTGGTACTAGGTGTAACAAGTACACTACCAAGTGAATACCATGATTTCCAAGACGTTTTCCAAAAAGAACAGGCTAATACCTTACCCCCTCACTGGCCATATGACTGTCAGATCGACCTCGTACCTCGTGCACAAATCCCATGTAGTCGAATTTATGCACTCACCGAACCTGAAAATCTCCACTTGAAATCATATCTGGACCAATTCCTGGCAAACGGGTTTTTCCGCCCGTCCAAATCCCCGGCAGCCTCGCCCCTATTCTTCGTACCCATGAAGGAGGGGGACTTGAGAACGTGCATTGACTACCACGCACTAAACCAGGTAACAGTTAAAAACCGTTATCCTCTACCCCTTATCCCAGAATTGCTGGACCAAGTCAAGGATGCCCAAATTTACACCAAATTGGATCACAGGGGGGCATACCATCTTGTGCGTGTAAAGAAAGGAGACAAATGGAAGACCGTCTTTCGTACTAAGTATGGGCTGTACGAATATCAGGTGATGCCCTTTGGGCTTTGCAACCCTCCGCCGCATTCCAGTACTTCATGAACAATGTACTACGGGAATTGATCGAGGTATGTCTCCTAGTTTACATCAACAACATCTTGGTGTACTCCTCTTCTAAACAGGACTATGTCAGGCACGTTCGCTCCATCCTTGCAAAACTCTGACAGCACCAGCGATACGCCAAACTTGAAAAATGCTCCTTCCATGTCACCAGAGTCGAGTTCCTTTGTTTTATCCTCACTCCCAGAGGCGTCCGGATGGATATGCACAAAGTAGACGCCATCCTTAGCTGGCCATCACCATCGTCAGTCAAAGGTGTCCAAAGTATGCTCGGCTTTGTGAACTTTTATCGCTGATTCATCCCGGGTTTCTCCCAGATTGTGTACCCAATCACTTCTTTATTACTAAAAAACAACAAACTGTTCCAATGGACAGAAGAGGCGGAGAAGGCCTTCCAGGAACTCAAGAAAAGATTTACCTCAGCCCCGGTGGTACGACACCCCCGCCCAAATCTCCCACACGTAGTGGAAACAGATACCTCCAGCATGGCAATGGGGGCTGTTCTTTCCCAAAGGGATCCCAAAACAGGCCAGTTACGTCCCGTGGCCTTTTGGTCGCGAAAATGTACTACTATGTAGTGGGGCGGACACATACATTTTGATAAATCAGGACACATTTTTATATGGTAAATCATGGACTATATATGGAGTATTTTAGAGTTGGAATTTTATGGAGCTGGAGTGACCCCCTCTGGGGTTCCAGAAGACTCCTCCAGTTATTGCAGAGTGTGCCTAGGATGGCAACACTTTAGTTGATTAATATGGACCCATTTATCGTCCACTTCTGCCAAACTGCCTTTGGGGATGGAGATTTTATAGGCGACTGGTGAGATTTTGTCTACAATTTCAAAGGTACCCCTCCAGATAGACAAAAATTTGCGCTGTTTGACCTGTTTCCTTTAGAAATTGTATAAGTAGACTCCTACATTGTATTCTTTTCTGGTAGTCTTCAAGTCATAGTGGGTCTTCGTGCTGTCTGCAGCTCTCTCTAGATTTCGCTGAGCATAGGCAAAAGCATGTTGAAGGTGTTTTCTTAGATTTTCAACACAACTCATGAGTTGTGTAGGCATTCATCAATGTCTGCTCTTGGGTTCTGCAGAGCAGATGCTGGGGAAGCACCATCCTGCGTCCAGTCATCAGCTCAAACGGTGACATTTTAGTTGCAGATGAAGGGGTAGATCTGATGGCCATTAGGACAAGAGGTAATCGAATATCCCAACTTGGCCCAGAATCTGCCACAAACTTTTTTAATATGCTCACAATTGTTTTGTTGTCTCTCTCCACTTCACCACTAGAGGCTGCCGGTAAGCAATGTGTAGCTTCCTTTTGACCCCAAGTATCTCCCACATCTTTGTCATTACTTCGCTGGTGAAATGGCTACCTCTGTCTGACTCGATTCTTTGGGGTAGTCCAAAACGCGAAAAGATGTGGTTGATCATCAGGGCAGATGCTGTTTCTGCCTTGCAGTTTGAGGCCGGGAGACATTCCACCCATTTAGTAAACAAGCATGTCACGGTCAACATGTACTTATTTCCCCTAGAGGAGCGAATCACGGGCCTGATGAAATCGACTTGCAAATCTGACCATGGCAGTGTCATCCCCCTCTTTTGGAGAGGCGCACGGTGTGTGAGGGATGTTGGCTGAAATTGTGCACACAAAAGACACCCCTTCAAGTATTGGTTGAGGTCCTGCCCCATGTGTGGCCAGTATGCAACCTCTCTTAAGATTTCAAGTGTTGTATGAAACCCCATATGACTGGCTGTTGCCACATCATGGGCGTGATTTAACATCAGGCTTCGGAATGAGGTAGGGACCATACACTGATCATGGCCAGCTAGGGATCTCCTCACCAACAAACCGTCTTGGATTTGGAACATTTTTGGACATTTCATCAACACTCTGAGGTCCTCTTTCCCAATGTAATCGGTATCCATCAGGGGAAAGTTCTCAGGGTCCTCAATGTGTTGATAAAACTTACCAATTATTGGTTCCCCTTTTTGAGCCGTAATCAAATCAGCATCTGGGGTCGCCTTACTCCATTGTGCAGTTGAGAGTTCATTGTGAGCATTTGTCTGGGACCTAGTGATAGCAGTGACCTGGATCCCCCCCAACAGGGACTCGATCTCAAGTAGATCCCCTTGGTTGGCTCCAGTTTTTGCCAGCTGATCAGCTAAGTCATTTCCAGTTTTGTCTGGTCCCTCTACTTTGGAATGACCCTTGATCTTTTTCCAGTAGATGGTCATCCCATTCGAGGTGACCAGATCATCAATATTTTGAATTAATTTCCCATGTTTCAAGGGTTTGTTATTAGCACATAACATGCCTCTGGTTTTCCAATTACCAGGTGCTCCATGAACCCGTTCCGTACATAATCCGAATCTGTGATTATGACCAGTTTGTGGAGTTGATGTTGGACAGCAGTGAGGATGGCTTGATGCACAGCCATCAAATCTGCCACTTGACTACTTCGGGTACCAATCTTGTACCCAGCGGAGGGTTCTGGGGTCTAATTCACCCATGCATTCCCTACACCGGCCACAAGTTATTTTTACCCGCTGTTGTCAACATGGTAAGAGCATCCATCCACATAGACATTAGGCATTCCCTCACACTTGTCTTCTTCAAAGACTTTGTGTGGGGAATTAAGGTATGCCTCCATGTTGTCCTTAATATTTAGACTCTCGTCCTCGAGACAGTTTTCTCTGGCACAATCACGCAAGTCAGCCAGACCTTGCGCGAGGGGACTCTTCTTGTTTTGGCCATATCTGACCTCTGCAGGAAAGCCTTGCATTGACAGAATCCAGGAAGTAATTTGGGAATTACTCACATTTCTGGCCCGGATTCTGTCACTTTGGAGATATTGCAGAGGCTGGTGTGGAGTCTCCACTATGATGTGTTCCCCCTGGATAAATGTGCGGTAATTCTTCAATGCCCATACCGTTGCCAGGAGTGCCTCCTCACAATCGTTTCATTTTTCCTCCACAGAGGATAAGGTTTTACTCGCATAGGAGATTACTTTATTGACCTTATCATGCTTTTGGTATAATACTGCAGTCAAGCATGTATTAGAGAACCCTGTCTCCAAGAACAACTCCTTGTTTCTGACAGGGTAAGCTAGGCAAGGTGCATGTGAGAGGCTTCTTTTGAGTTGTCTTCCTCGGCTTGTCCTGGACCCCACTCCCACTTGACCCCCCCTTCAAAAGATGAATCAGGGGTCTTGTGATCTCTAAGTAGCCCTCAATGAATGTTTTACTGTAATTAGTCAGTCCAACGAGGCTCCTTATTTCCCGCAGAGTTGTGGGGTCTTTTAATTTCTGGAGTGCTTCCACTTTCTTTTCCTGGGGACAGAGACCATGAGGAGTAATCTCATGCCACAAGAAATTGACACGGGTTCTACACCACTGTGCCTTTTGAAAGGAAAACTTTGCTCCGGCAGCCCTCAACTATGCCAGAACATACAGATCTCTGCTATGTGTTCCTACACAGTTGAGCTTTTGATGAGGACTTCATCTACATAAGCCAGGTTACCCCTTTCACCCAGGTCGGCCATGGCCTTATGTAGAAAAATGTTGAACTCATTGCCGAAGTTGATGTATCCGAAGGGAGTCCGGGTCCATGTGTACTGCTGCCCCCCAAAGGTAAAGGCCAGCTTGTATTGGTCCTCCCTACTGACAGGTACAGTCCAGTATCCATTGGTCAGGTCGATTGCAGTGAATACCTGTGATCCCTGGATCTGGGCCAGCCCTTGGTCAATGTAGGGAAGAGGCCATCGGGAAGTATGGACCCGTTTGTTGAGCTCCCTAAGGTCGGTGCAGAGTCTCCACTGGCCGTTTGGCTTCAATATCCCCAGCACCGGATTATTGAAGGTGCTGTGGACTGGACGGATTATCCCACGGGACTCAAGGTTCTTAATTATTTCAGTAAGGGACTCCATTGATGCGAGAGGCAAGCAATATTGCTTCACAGACACTGGAGTCATGACAGGGTCTGTGGGAATTGTTGTTGTATGTATGTCGGTGCGTCCACAGTCATATGAGTCCACCGCAAAGAGATCTTGAAAATCCAAGAAAACTTGTTTCAACTTTTGCTTCTGCTCCAGAGTCTCACAGGCATCAGCTAGGATGACTCTCTCTTCAACCATATGCCTGAAGCCTGGAAATACTTCTGCTTTTGCTATCTCAGCAGCCTCCTCCAGCTGGGTGGAGAAGTCCCTGGTCAAAGTGCTGATTTGGACTGGTGGCTTCAGATCGGGAAGGTAGTCCTCACGGACCTGGAAAATCACCTCATCCCTCCTGATGTCACAAGTCACATCTTCCTTGGCATAAGGGCAGGAAGTGTACACCAGGAAGCTCCCCCGATGCCGGGTAAAGATCTTGTCTGGTGTTGTGTTGTCATCACTGTAAATGAGGGATTGGTCCTAACAGTTAATTTCCTAAATCTATGGAAAAATGTCAGTCATCAACCACCATTCCAATAATGGTGCCTGCGGCTAGAGTTATACTCTTTAAGACGCTGTTATCCACCTCTGTTGGAATGGTGTCATTTTCTATGTTGACTAGTGGTGTTGGGTTTACCCCCAACACTTGCTGTTGGAGAGAAGCATTTAGATGAATATAAACAACAGGATTTTTCAATTTCTGTCCTCTTTTAACTTTCACTTCCAGGGAGAATTGTCGGGTCCTTTCTGGGATGGTGACTTCCTCTCCAATCTGAATTTCAACTGCATAAGGCAGCAGTTCAGCTGACCTAAATGCTTTCTCTGGGTCATCAAAGCCTATGGGATTATCCGCTAATTGGGACCAAGCTTTGAAGTTTATTAGGTCCAAACTAATGGCAAAGCTATTGAGAATTTCACTACCTAAGTAAAAGGCGGCACTGACGTCTCGCATGACCCAACAATTATGGACAATGCTCTTCTTGCCTATGGAACTTTTGAGCATACACCTGCTTGGCAGGAGATGTTTCGAATTGGGTGTTTCCAGATCCATTTCCCGTTTGTCTCTCAGCATAAATTTCGGAATGGCTGGATCTTTTGGGAGTTGGTGGAACATGGCTTCGCTGATGAAGCTCTTGCCATTGTTGACACACACTCGGGCGATAACAGAGTCCTTCCCTTCATTTAACTGAATAGGGATGAACAACTGCTCTCCAATTTTGCTGAATATCAGCCAAGCTCTGAGCTGTTTTTTCATCTTTCTGGACTATAGGAGTGGGAATGTCTGATTGTGGATTGGTAAAGAATTTCAGAGTGTTTCCTTCCAGTGTAGAATGCCACCTTAAACTGGAAGGAAGGTTGATTTTCAGAAATAGAGAGGACCCCCCATCACCAGTTTGTTGTCCTACTGCTATTATTGTCACGTCTGGAATTTGGTTGTTCTGGAAGTGAAATTCTACTTGGTCAGATTTTTGTTCAACCATGTGGCAGGTGCCGTTTAAACTAACATGGTTGACACTCTGTTTTAACTTTATTGGTCGACTAATCTGGGTCCAGAGGACGTTCTTTACACAGTCTATTAGGGGTGACAGCCTTCGCAGGAGGTCATTCCCCAGTAAACAAGTGGTGCCCTCAGGAGTCACCACTATGACCGGGAGCCTCACCTTGTGTCGCCCAATTTTAATGTCCAAATCCGCAGTCCCCTCGACGGGAATTTCCTTCCCGTCAAAGTTCTGAAGTTGTCCAGGAATAGAGGTGAGAGGAATTTGGTAATTCTCCCCCCTTCCTGAATTCAGTTTATCAAAGGCCTTTTTGGACAGAAGGGTAGCTTGTGATCCAATGTCCACCAGTGCCAAAATTATACCCTGCCCCTGTACTTGAACCGGGACATAGTATCTTCCCTCCTTCTCCGCAAGGGGGCACAGATAATGCACATGTTTGGACAACTGGTGGGTTACTTTTTTAGTTTTGGACATTGAGAGAGAAGAGATTTGGGCAGGATTCTGTGGGGATTCTAGGGCATCTGCAAAGAAAAGGTGGCAAAAGTTTTGAGTGCCCCTGGTTCTGGGCCGCCCCCCCCCCTTTTTGGAGGCAGACCCCAGGATGGGTATGAACCAGGGGATTTTCATGCTGTTGGTTCTGGGAGTGGATGATGGATGGCTCTAGCTCAGTCCCCACATCTACCCAGTCTGGATTTGAATCCTTTGGGACCCATTTTTATTTGGGAGGAGTTCCCCCATCTCTGAAGGAGAAGATCCTTTTCCCAGAATCCTCTGAGGATCCCTCTCCTTCAAATTGGAAGACTCATACCTCCTCCTCAAAATGGGTCTGTTTGGGTCCTTTGTTTCTCCTACCCCCCCTCTGCTCCTTGGGTGGCAGACTTTCAGGGGCAGGAGATTTTAGTTCTGGTTCCTGGGTTTCCAGGGGCTTTCTACAAGTGGGGAAGGAAGCTTCGTCCAAGGCTTTACACCCCCTTCCCCTTGTGCCTCCTCCCTGGGAACCGGTGTGTTGTTGGGATGCTGCCCCCGTCATTTTTCTGGAGCACCAGGTCCAGAGTTTGGGGCATTCTGTGCCGGGTTAGTTCATCTGAGGGTTCTGTTGGGCCCTCAGCATGTGACCCAGATCTTGTGCCATGTTTTGGACCTGGCGCTCTAGCTGTGAAACCCGCTCAGGCTGATACGGGGTTCTCATTTCTCCCCTGGGCTGATCCCGGGAAGGGTAGCTATCCCTTCTCTGGTAATACCGCGGGTTTGGAAGATTTGGGTACCCCTCCACCCTTGGCCTCCCCTCTCCCAGATTAGGTTGTCTGGGCTCTGGAAAGTGGGGAAAGAAGGATGTATTGTTCTGGGGTTGGAAATTTTGTGGGTACCTGGGGAAAAAGTTCTGCCCCGGATTTGGGGAATTTCTGCCCTCCTGGGGGAAGGAGGAGGGAAGTTCCCTGGGTTAGGTGCTTGGTTGGACCCCCCCCCCTTGGCAGTGGGCAGGAGGAGTCCACACATAACCCAGGATGGGTCTATTCCCCTTGTACGGGGACTGACATAGTCAGGAGAGTGAGGGATCCCGTTTGTGGGACTACCTCCTTGGCTGCCTGTCTGTGACTGGCCCGAGGGCCTTCTGGCCTTGGGATTATTCTGCTGGGCAGGCAGGTTTTTAGGCCCCCCATCTCAAAATCTAAAATGGGGGCAACCTTCACCTCTGCCACCTTCGCAGCAGCAGGGGTGTTGGTTGTTTTGGGGCTTTTAGCATTATTTTTGTTTTCTATGGGCCTTTGCACCTCATAGATCCGGGTGGCCTGTTCAATGACCAAGTCGAGTGATCTTTTCTCATGAAAATCTCTCACTAGCTGGGTCATGATGTACTTTGGTAGAGCTTGGAAAAAAGTATTAACAAATTCTTTGCACCCTTTTTGTGGTCTGCGCAAAGGCACGATTTAATTCCTGCAAAAATTCTTGTGGGGCCTGATCCTCCCCACATTGCAAGTTGGAGGCTGCCTTGCGAGCCTCTTGGGAATTTCTGTGAACAGTAAAATGCTTCAAGATGGCCGCCCTATATGTGGACCATCTAGAATGATTTTGGTCCTCCAGCCCCGCAAAGAAACTGGAGTATTCTGCTGATAAGGCCCATTTCACGTACTGAATGCAGCTACTGCTGTCTTTCAAATGGAAAGTTTCCATCATCTGCTCAAAGAGCTCTAAGTGCTCCCAAACAGAATATTTGGCGTTCTTATGACGACGTTCCTTATTGCCTTGATTTGTTTTAAGGGGTCCTTAAGCAAGGCCCTTTTTGCTTTATTGGCCTCCTTGGTTCGGGTAACCCTGGTCCAATCCTCCTCTGACTCAGAGGCACTGCTCCCAGAGGTGCCCGTCTGGTCCTTTAGGTTCTCCCAGATTCTGCAAGCCTGGGAATGGCTGGCAGAACATGGGGACCTAGTCTCCTGTGTGCTGGGAAGCTCAGAGGAGTCTTCTGATTCCTCCTTGCTCCCAGGATTTGATGGGTACCCCCCACTGTCCTAGCTGGGCAGAGGTTTTCAGGATGCCCTTAGTGGGCCTACCCTCATGGAGTTCCCCACTAAACTTCACAGTACTTGGATGCCCATACCCAGATGCCCGCCCATCCATTCCTGGGAGGTACTGGTCTATGAGCCCCATTCTTCTGACTGGATGGTAATCTGCCATCCCCGTGGCCCTGGGCTCATGTGTGCCAGTGGACATGGGGGGCAGAGTCCAGGGACTTGGAGAGATGAAGGCCTCTGGTACTAAGGTTCTTGAGGTTATGCTCAGGTGTTTCCCTATCTCAGTGAACCTCATCTCAATCAGCCCCTGCTCCCCATTGCCATGCAAGAGCCTGTGCTTTCTGTTCCTCAATTAAAGCCTTAATAGTCTCTATCAGCCTTTCTTGCATGGCTACCTGCCTGTGGAGCCTGTCATTGTTCTCACAGAGAGCCTCATTTTCTCTCTGTGCTTCCTGGGTGGTTTTTGAGTACTGGGCCAGTCTTTGCTGCAGGAGGTTTACCTCCTGAGTCTTGTCCATACTGGCCTGTTCCTTCCTTCCCAGAGCATCGTCCACCCTCCTGGTGTGCTCTAACAATCTTTCATGCTCTTTTCGGAGGTCACCCAGTTCCTGGAGGGCCAGGTGATTTTCTTCCAGTTTCCCTTTTAAGTGACAGACTTCCTGGCCTAAGGTGCCCCTTTCCTGAGCAAGAGCCTGCCTCTGTGCCGCCAGGTCGTCCATCTGTCTTTGAAGCACACCAGCTTTCTGTCGCTCTTCATCAAACTCTGCCTGGGTGTCCAGGTCTTTCACAATCAGTTTATTGCTCTCTGCCTTCTCTCTATCTAGTTGCCTTACCTGCTCTGTGCATGCCCACTTGAAATCCAGTTGTTGCTCCAGATTTTTCTGGCTCTGCAGTAGAGAGTCCACACTTTATTGGTACTCCTTGTGCAAGGCCAGAATTCTGGTATCCAGTTCTGCCTTTTCCTGTTGCAGGATACCCATATCCTCTTTTAGTTTAACGATATACTGCCTGCTTTCATTTTCTGACTCCTGGCTCCTCTGCAGCCTCTGATCAGAAGAGTCCAGATCAGATTGGGCCTTTTCTAATGCCGTCAGTTGCCTACTTGCCAGATCTTGGCCTTCAGCATATTTATCCTGTATGGCTCCCATGGATAAATATAGATATGATGCTATCTTAGCAATCTTATTTTGATCATCCTTGGCCTCAGGGTCATATATAGTTCACTCAGGGCCACATGTAAGGGATCCTGCTATTTCCAGATATCTAACCCTGTTGCAGTGATCTGTTGTGTGATTGCCTGCAACCACACATTCTAATACTGCTCAGTCCATTCACCTCTCACAAATAACGTATACAAAAGGTGTTCTCTAGCCATCTTGATGTCTACCAATGTCGCCATTCTGGAAATATTAATTTCCTTCCAGACTTACAGAAGTTTATTTTATTTTTGCAAAATAGACTGTTTCCTTAGAGTGTTCCCTTTTGAGGGGTGCTTTTACAGTGTAATACAACGTGGCAGCCCAACAGGATTTATGTATCCTGTCAGTTAGCACACTGTATTAAGCTGCACAAGTGGTATATCTAATCCAGAAATCCCGCGACGAGCCCCCAATCTGTAAGTGGTTTCAACCCAGCACTCCACCTAAGTCAATGCCTAGTTTGGGATGCCCAATTGAAACCCTTATTTATATATTTTGATGTCAAAAGTTCTTTTATTTCTGGATGATGTACCCTTATATCATGCCCCTCTCTTTGAATCCCCCTGGTCTCACTGAACCAAGAAGTAGGTTTGTTTTGCAAATTAAAAGATTTATTTGATGAGTTGCACAATATATGTACCAAACTTTTATGAATATGAACAATATCTGAATATCACACTTATGAATATTTATACAATGATCAGCAATGGGTAATATTACAATAAGCAACTATCTCTTTAATCAATTAGGAGTAGGAATAAGAAGAATAATATAGCAGAGAATAACACTTTGTGTGGGTTCAATGAAATGCAATGATATGAAATTAATGCAACACAGAAATGAAACTTGATATGAATTCAACCAAAGACAATGTGATCATTCTTTCCCCGTGTTACTCAATCCCTAATATACAGTAAAAGAGATGGAATGAGGGCACACAGGTTTCAGGAATAACAATCAACAATTGCAGTTTCAATCCCGATTCCCCCAGAAAGCTTAGTGAACAGGAATGGTTTTACACAGGTCAAATGCTTTGAATGTGGTTTGAAATGAATAGGAAAAATGCAAAAAATTATTTTAATTCGCTAAATGGGATTCAGAACTAGTGAGAGCCGCCTTGGATAGGTTCAGGTAAACACTAGCAATGATTGTTGACTGATTGGCAGATAAGAAATTAAATTCAGAGGTTGAATGCAAGAAATAGCTGTTTGTACACGTGGTGAAATTGAGCTAAATGCGAATTGCGGCAAACTTTTCAGTGCACGAAAAACGCGATTACCAAAACCTATAAGGAGATGGAATGTGGTTCTTAGTTCGTTTGAAATCTGAGGATGTTAGCTTCAAAAGGACATTTAAATTTCATTCCTAGCATGTACGGTTCAAAAGTTACAGTGGTTTTAGTAAAGGTTGATTTTTCTCAAAAGAGTCAAGATTTCAAATGAGAGATGCGCTTTTTGAAGATTACAAACAAGGATTTCTTAACACTAAGGGAGGCTATGAAGATGCGAGATACCAATGGTACAGCCACCAGTCCAGAGGTGCCTCTGTCTGATCTTTGTCCGCTGCGACACTTGCCTTCTTCAGGAAAAATATTAGCGCACAGATGATTATCACAGAAGTATGTGGATGGGAGAAGGATTCAGGATAGACAAAAGAGATTCTGTAATGCAGTCTTGGTAGTTGGAATGGGTTGGATTGGATTACTTAATACTAAGAGATTTGCTATGGACAGTTCTATGCTAAATACTCACTACTATGGCTTTGGAATGGAATGGGCCCGTCAAAGATCTGGTCAAAGTTTTGACTGGAATTCGCTCGCCACCGGACAGGTCTCAGGTGCTTAGTTCTGCTCTCAGCAATGAACTCTGGTTTGCACGGCCTCTTGGACTGGATCTGACGGGTTTGGTTATAGCTCTGCTGGACTGATATGGATTTTGGGTTCTAGTAAGGGTTCTTAGCCAGAAGCAGCAAAAACAGTACAGCCAGGCTGTTGAATAGGTAAGGACCTGTGGAAGTTTAGGGGATAAATCAGGTTGCAAGATTTTAAAGGTCCGCTGAGAAAGGTTCAGCTTTTTGGGTTAGGCCTCTGCTTCAGGGTTCTGGAGTCTGGATCTCTGGAGTCTGAGTTCTCCTTCAGAGCACTTCGTGTCATGATGCCTACTCCCGGGAAGCCAGTTCAGGCCCAGCGTCCCCGAAAGCAGACATCATGTCCCCAGGGAGGGACCCAGCAACCCCTTATAGGGGCTCTTTGGACATTGTCCTGGTGCCTTTGGCGCCAGGCTCATAGAAGGCATCAGTCCTGGCACCATAGGCGCCAGGCTCATTATGGGAGTGCTTGGATGGACTTACCTGATGCAGACCATGCTGCCGGATCCAGACCTCCTTGAGGTCTGAAAGGGACTATTTTACCTATGGGACTATTTTACCACTCGGGCGTGGCTGAGGAAGAATACTTACCTGGAACTACTTTGGGGGCTATTTAAACCACGCCCAGACAGCAGCTCACGCTTCGCGTTGTTCTGCATCTAGCAGCTGGACGCTCACCGTGTCTGCTCCTGCATCCTGGCTCCAGCCATGCCCGCCTGCAACCTGGAACACCTGAAAAGGAAGGAAAGGAGAGAAAGGTGAATAATTGAACTTTACCTACCTCCATCCGGAGTCCAGAACCATCACTCCGACGATCCTGAGAAAAGACATTATTTTTAGACGCGCATCGCATCGCTCGCTGCAGCGCCGCGTTTCACTCACCTTCACGAGGTGCCCTCGGGCTCTTCAGCGACCATTGGCACCATCCGTCGCCTTTCTGCGCCTAAGGAGAAAAAGAGACAAAACAAAGGTGAGCGAAGGAACAGATTGAGGATGGCCTGATTCTTCCACCTTAAGACTTACCTAATTTTTGTTGGGACAATCTTTACACACCTCGGGTCGGCGCCGCTTCTTTGGCACTGCCGTACCCCAGCCCCTAAGGGGAAAAGAGACAAAACAAAGGTGAGCGAAGGAACAGATCGAGGAAGGCCTGATTCTTCCACCTTAAGACTTACCTGATTATTGTTGGGACAATCTTTCCTCACCTCGGGTCGGCGCCGCTTCTTTGGCACTTCCGTACCCCGGCCCCTAAGGGGAAAAAGACACACGCATTAGAGGGTGAAAGCAAGATCACTAAGGGAACCATCCATCAAAAAGACTCACCAGAGTTTACCTTCGGCGAATCCATTCCTCTACGCGGATTCTTCATCCTACATCTGAAATAGAGAAAAGGACAACGGACAATTAAGGCTTGAACTTTTGCAACTGAATACTTACGGCCTCATATCGGAAAAGTCAAGCGGAGTTGAATACTCACCAAACCCGAGATCCAGTGAAGTAACTGGAAATCAACGCGCCCCTGCATCGGAAGCAGGATGGAGAGCTCGTCCTTTCAGACTCTAAGGTGAGACTCTACGGGGAATCGCGGAGGGGGTTTGAGGAGTGTGAGAGGGGGAAGGGGGGGAATCCGACACATTATCCAGCAGACAGTTAATCCCTTTTTCCATCTACAGAAGAATTCTTCTACGGGCCAGACAGGCGAGGGTTGGGGGTCCGGTCCAGTCCGTCTTCCGAGTCCTGCGCATCACCTTAGAAGAGGTCAGAGCAGTCCAGAACAGGTCGGCGCCTCCGTGGGAATCAGGTGAGCGTTACACTTCGCCAGTAGATCAGTGATGGGTGAATGTGTCTGTCTTTCTGGGTCCTCAACAGTCCCTATTTATGTATTTTCCAAGTGGGTGGGGAGGCAGATTATACTACGCCCAACCTTCTAAGAATCTGATAGGTCAGAGAATTCCCTCTCCCCTGATTTGAGAAGGGAACAATGTGTCATGATGTGTCATGTTTATAGCCCAGGGAGAAAACCTCCCCTATACTGTTTCTGTACAGTATATCTTATTTTTCATAAAAACCATATTTCCAATATCGCCAACTTGTTAATAATACATATTTATATTACAGATTAAGTATGGTACATTTCTGTCAAAGTCTGATCCTCCTACGAGTTTTGGTTCACAAATGACAATTTTTCGGGCTTTTGGTGGGTTACCCATTTTCGGATCTGAACCATTTTTTATACATATCTGCACATCAAATCTGGGCATATCCCTGTAAATTTTCATGTTCCTAGCATAATCACAATAGCTATAATATGAACATTTTCGTGGTTCAGTCTCTGAATGTCGCACAGATTCCAAATTAGTTTTAAACTGTGAGCGAACCTTTCATTTTAATGACCTCTAAATTCCATGTTTTTACCAGTTCAGGACAATTTGCTATAAGTCTTTTTCTTAAACATACAGTTTCTGTGCTTTCTGAATCCACAAACGGTTTGTCTCCGCCTCCAAGGCTGGGCCAGAGAGACACATGGGCTTGTCTTACTGGGCAGTTGGTTTCAGTCACACCCGAATTAGCATTTTCTTTCAGTTCAAGAAACCTATTGTCTCTTTCCCAGAGCAGCAGAGCAAGTCTACTCCTCTTCTCATTAGCATCCAAAGGAGATATCCTCTCCTTTTGGTGGGAAGGCAAAGGATGGTGTGTTCTCAGTGGGGGAAAACCTCTTTGAAGTTTATCTGAATCAGGTTATCTTACAGTAAATTGTGACATTGTTCCTTTTGAAAATTAAAGTTACAATTTTAAAATAAGCAAACATATCTTCAATGCCAGTCTTTTTCAACATGAAAATGAAGTTGTGGCAACCTATTGCATTTGATGGAAGTCTCTTCTTTCCCCACCTTAGATTTTGAGACACAAGTTTTAACATGACAGATTTAGAGATTGCCAGCTTCTGACAGAGGCGAGTGGCGGTATTGCGCCTATTTTCAGCATATTTTTCCAAGCAAGCATCTTTAAATGTGGATTTTCTTCTGATAAATGTACTTCGGCTGGCATTGTATTTATGTGGATTCTTGATGTAGAATGATGTTTAACATCCAACAAGGAAGTTGGATCTTTTGTGTGGTTTGTGAACCATGATTTTTGCAAATTTGACAACCAAACAGCGCTGTGTTTCTTTTGCAATCAGCATTGCTTTTTCAAGTAGTTTCAGGCTGCTATGTAGGTAGTCCAATGGTGGGTTTTGGCAGTGGTCTCCTGTGTTACCACTGACCTAGGCAAAAGTGCATTCCTGGCCTATTTTTCAGGTTTTTCTGCACACTTCTGGGTGATTTTATCGTGCATAATGCTTTCCAGTGGCCAGTCTGATGTTCCTGATGCAAGCAGCCCAGCGCAGCGCACAGGGATGTTGCAGGGCCTGGACTAGTGGGTTAAAACATCCCACACAGAACCAGTATCTTAACCCTCCTTTCTCCTGTTATAGGCAGTACCCAACGTCTGGCACATAACCAAGCAAAGAGGGGTCCGGGATAGCACTCAGACCTCCATCCAGTATCGTGTGGCGCCTCCGTGGATACCAGGTGAGCCTAACAGGAACCACCAAATGATCTGACTAGAGGATGGGAAATGCCGGGAAGACCGATAAAACTGCCGGTTGAGGAAAGATAAGATCAAGCATATTTCCTAATTGGTGGGTTGGATCCGTGACCAGCTGGGAGAACCCCAAATCAGACATGGAGGCTGTAAATTGTTTGGCCAGACAAAAGTAGACCTTATTGAGAGGAAGATTAGAATCTCCAACAATAGCCAGATTGGAATATTTCTGACGAAGAGTAGCCACCAAGCATCTGTTAACACGCAGCTGTTAAAGACAATATTTAGGCTACCTCAATAGCCATTCGTGCCACGATGTGGTGCATTCTGATTCAACAATTGTGGTGAATTCCTCCTCACTACCCACGGTGTAGTCAGCGTTGCTCTCCTTGTCATCAATACATTCAGAAGATGACTCCATGAATTCAAACTGTGATATTTCCTGAGTTTGAGAAACAAGGAACAATAGATCTTTATATTGCATCAATCCTTTACCTGGGGAATATTTGGTGAGTGGATCAGCAAGTAATGATGATCTCTCTTTTGAGGGGTCTGTCAGTTCAGGTGGACATTTTGTGCTGTAACAATGATCCATCCTTACTTTCAATGGCTCGCTGGTGATATTCTATCCAAATTCAAGCCACTGCACATGAGCATCCTGAGTCTTAACTTTGGGATGAGTATTTGAAAGCTCTCATAAAAGTTCCTCCCAAGTCACAGCAGTTTAAGAAGTAGTATCACATGAAAGTGATGTGGTCTCATTCTTCCTATTCTTCTTTTTTCTGGGCATCTATTGAATTGATTTTGTTAATAATTCTTACAAATTATCAGACCATGTATATCTTAACCTTACAATGTAATCCACTATAAAAATATTTAAAAAATAACTTTGATCAAAGTTTTCATTAATAATTTGTATTTACTCTGTTTTTAATGCATTTTTAATCAGTCAATGTTGATGTGCCAATGTCATCCCCAACATGTAAAATAATTTGTATTCATTTATAGATATCAAAGTTAGTTTTTAACACGAATTATAAAAATCATCAATAATTATAAATTAAAATGTTTTTGAACTGAAATTAACAATTATAGAATAATTTATAATTTAACCTATGAATACAGATTCATTCTATGAACATCACTTTTCATAAAAGTATGGCTGAGTTCTTTGAATGATGTCTTTTGTGCCACAATAAGAACTTGGCATTATGATCTTGTCAGTATTAGAAAAAAAGTCCTACACACACATTCAAAGCAATAACATGTACCTTCAAAAAGAGCATACATAAATAGTTCAATGTTTAACATAATAGAAAACAACAGTAAATTGAACATTTGTACCTGTGCTCTTGTGTTTCTTCCTGGTCTACTGCGTCAGTATTAAAATCCTTGTAAATCTCAAAGCAGAAATGAAGTATGTAAATAATTATTGATAACTTTAAAAGTCTAGTTTTCTTTCATTTGAAATATATTGAACATTATATATAGTGAGAATATTATTGGTCTAAATATCCTAACAATGGAGACATTCACCAAAAAATGTGTTCTCTAACCGTTTACCCTGTGATCTATTACTTGATCTGTAAATATGATTTGCCTTTACAACATCATGCCGTGGAACAAGAAGAGAGGAGAACAAATAAAATCCATCATTGAGGCATATAGGCATGATCTTATCAAGACAAGATCTGACAACCAAATGAAATGAAAGTTATCCATTCACCTTCAGATAATGTTAAAGAATATATTACAATTTTTAAATGTATTTATTTTGATTTATTTATTGTGCATTTGTAAGTCGCTTATACAACAAGTAAATTTTGTTTCAAAGCACCCAGAGGACAGCAGGGAGGGAACAGGGGAACAAAAGGCAAATAAACTAACAATGAAGAGAAATAAAGAGGCAGTCCCACTAGGCCTTGTGAGCATTCAGAACGTGCAAGTGCTGCAAGGGAGAAGGGACGAGGCTAGGGGGTAAGTGCTAGGAGTTCGACTGGAAGTGCTGGGAAGTAAGTTGGAAGCAGTTCTGTCAGTCAAACAACTTTATTTGGCCAGAAAGGCCATCAAAGTACTTCCTAAAAAGCAATTCTAATACATAATTACAGTCATCATTTCAAAAAAAGGATAAAGAGCAGCAGAACCATGCACAGGGCAGCACCCTCCATGAGTGCCCAAGAACAGAACTAAAAACCAAAAGTCAGGAACCACTGACCCCATGCCTTAGGAAACTCCTGTGGCGCCTTGATCCCAAGGCAGTCAAGTTTGCCCCCGACAGGTGGCTGTAACTAGAGAGGTCTCCTGTGAAACACACAAGGGCACGGATAAGGGGTAGGCTGACTGCAATACCACTTTGCCTTGGATGTCTGTGGGCATTGCATTTTTCCCAGACATCCTTTGCCATGCGGGCGTCCCCAAAAACCACTTGACAGTACCCGTATTCGCAAGAGATTTAGACAGTCGGATGCACTCCAACAAAGAGGCCCTGGACACAAACCCACATTCCCCTACAGCCCGCAACCAGTGAAGGCATTTGTTCCGGAGGGCGTCCCTTGGTTCTCTAGTAGCAGTAGACAGTTTTGGGACACCATGAAGTGACACCATAGAGCTGCTACAGCCTTTGGGTTTATGGAGCCCAGACAGAAGCCTCCCCTGCCCTTAAAGCGCCTTCCCCTCTCCCCCCTGGACACATATTACCTTGGGCTCTCCCAGTGCGGAACCCCAATGCGGAGGGATTGACACCTGATGCAAAGGAGCCTGAGGTTTCCCTCAGTGGGGGTGGCACTGAGGGAAGGACCACCTCTAGTTGACTCCTCGAAGATGGAGTAATCCTAACCACAGAAGTAGAGGACGGACAAGGGTGCAAGGGAAAAGACCCATTGTCAGAGTCTGAGTTCGGCTCCCCTGCCCTTGCTGAGCCCCTTCCTCCCCTCCCCCCACATCCTTCCCACCTGTCCCCCGCACTCCCTTAATCAAGACAAAAAGGAGGTTTTTAATCTCGACCAACTCAGAGAGCAGGTGGTGACAGGGACAACTTGACAAATTGGCAGATGCTGTGGGCAATGGGGCTGGTGGAAAGTGATCTCCTTTGGAGGGGGCTTTGAGAGCCCAAAGAGGACTCAGACGAAGGAAGGATCTGGCCCCTGAGGGAACATCAGACGTGGGCTCGCTCCCAGTGCTGGATGGAAGGCTCGACTGCTCACCCAAACCCGCTGGGCCCTCATCCCCAGAACCCGAAGACATGAGCACAGAAGAGAGGTGAGAGTGAGCCTCAGGGAGAGCCAGTAGCGACTGTGGGACTGAGAAGTCAGGCTTGGGGCCAGCAGGTGGATGAAGAGGGGCTAGCGCCACACAAGAGGCCCGAGGTAGGTCCAAAGGTGGAGCCATCAAGACATGCCCTCCAGTCAACTTCGAGATGCCCAATGAAATCCTCTCACAGCCATTGGCCAAGATGTCCAAAAGGTCGGCAGTGGCCACAGAGTCAAGACCCCATCCAGGAGTTAACAGGTTTATATAGAGCACGGGTTAATCCCAGAAGGGGGATGCCAGATCATTCGCACGGCCACAGGTGTTCCCCGGGGACCATAGTGATGACCCCACCTGCGAGCTATAGATGCAGGTTAGCCTGGAAGCAGCCTCTCCCCAGGATCTCCATCTTTGGCACAAGCAGTGGCCGGATATGGTTTGGCAGGTTCTCCAGCCATACAAGGGCTACCAGTACAGGTTCTGGTACATATTCCAACTCCCTGCAGGACCCCAGGAGCTTCACTCAACATCCCCCCCCCCTCTGTCGTGTGCCCATAATTGGCTTCCGATGCACTAGTGGGGCCGAGGGACCTTGTAAATTTGATAGGAGTGAGGATTTTGAGAAATGGAGGTGGGAGAAAGGGGAGGAGATGGCTCCTCCTCCTGTAGCTCTGGCATAAACAATCCGGGGATGGCCCACCATGGTGTGAAATAGATAGGGAGAGGCCTTGGTGAACAGTACAACAGCACAACATGCGGAGATCATACTGGGGCATTTGAGCTGCTGCGCTGGGCCTTGTGTACCTGTGGAGAGTGGTTAAGTCCCCACCCCACCGCTGAAGTTTCTGGGTAACCGCTCGATAGCAGCATTCTTACCAGACTCTGTTTCCTTTCTCTGCTAGCCACCGTTTCTTCTACATATTTGGTGAATGATTACTCTTCTAGCTGTATGTGGAAGGCTGACAAGGTAGTAATTGTACGCGAACTCGTATCACAAACACCTTTCACGTTCTCTTCGGAACAGGAAGATCTAAGATCGAGGGTAAGACGGCTGCTCCCGAAATGCGAATGACGCTTTCATTTCTGATGCTTATACTAACCTCTCTATTTTTTACCTTCTGTACTCCTCTCATAGTTATCGGACTTCACTCAGACCATCACATTGCCGCACACAGCATTTAGGAACACTAAACAGCATTGGGTAGGTAGTAGCAACATTGGGAGTAAATACAGAGTATTGTCCTGGCTAACAACAGTGCTTTATTTCACAGTAACCTGCACTCTGACCGCCTACGTTCCTTCAGCAAGACTGATTCCAGTTCCTCCCACAACTTGAATTAGGACAGACAGAACTCAAAGCTTCACCAGCCGAAGACATTACAGGGTTTTATTTCCCAGATGGTTTCCTTGGAAACTCTGTTCCTTCCTGGCTATACATAGCGGGACGGCACAGGGCAACCAGGCAGATTTTCATTGCATCACAGACTGCACCAAACCAGGTTAGTGCGATGTTTTTTTGCTGTGCAAGTTTACTCTACATCTGTTCCTGATTTTTTTACAGTAGGCTACGCCCTATAAAAAAAAGAGTACATTTGCAACACCATTAGAAGCAGCCTCTAACATGGAACAACAGATGCAACAACTAATGTCTGCTGCCAATCCCTGACCACGGAGGTTCTGAACCTCAAACAAGAGAATGCAGCCTTACGTCAACAGGGTGCTTGCACACCTCATAGTTCGGACCTTCCTCCAGGCCCCCTGACTTGCAGAAGATTTGTTGAGGCCTGCATTGTACAATTTACATTTAAGGGTACCTTTTTCCTTACTGATTGTGACCGAATTGGTTATATGATATCAAACCTTGCAAGTCCAGCGTTGGCTTGGGCCACTCCACTAGTGACGACAAATAATCCTATCTTAGACTACTACCCATCTTTGTGAAGAGCCTCAAATCCATTTTCGGATGACAGGAGATTACGGTTGCTTCTCAGGAACAGTTGCTTGACTTTCAAGAAGGACCCCAGGACATTTTGTCATGTATAACATGATTCAAATAATTAGCCTCTGATACCTCTTTGCCAGATGATGCTTTGATCATTCTCTTTCGTCGAGGGCTCAATGAGGTTCTTAGAGTATGAGTTATCCTGATTTCCTAGGCCATCAAACCTTGCTGAAATAATCGCTCTGAGTTTGCAGTTAGATTATAACCTGCGTGAGAGACATGCAAAAAGGAGAAAGTACCAATCCTATTGAACTTTGCCAGAGCCCTCCTTGCATCCTCCTAGACCTCAAGTATCTTCCAAGTCTTTGCCTCCAGAGGAGCCCATGCAGTTAGATGTCACCCGGGGTCCTTTGTCTTCGGAGGAACGCAATTGCAGAAGAACCATGGGGCTCTGCATGTATTGTGGAGCGGATGATCATTTGGTCAGAGAGTGTCCGGTGGCTCCTCCAAGGAGGCTGGGAAAAGCCAGCTCCCGGCCGCAGCGGGAACAATGGGCAGCTAGTATCTCATGGTTCCCCATCTAGCAGACTGGCTTTGCATAGCATTGATTGTCCGGGCATTTTGATTCTAGTCACATTTGCCTGGGGCAAGACTCAGACTTCAGCAGTTCCAGCTCTCATTGATAGCGGGGCAGCAGGAAACTTTATTGATAACAAATGGGGAATGTTACATAATATCCAGCGTTCAGCTAAATCCATATCAATACCAGTGGAAAGTGTAGATGGGAGTCCTCTTACGTCTGTTCCCATTTCTGAGACTACCTAACCCCTGCTTATGACCATGGCATCCCGATATGAAGAGATCCATTTGGATATTATAAATGCTGCTAACTATCCTGTGATTTTGGGTTTGCCATGGTTGAGGTAACACAATCCTTTTATTAATTGGGCTGCTGGTACATTATTTCTGGGAATCCAAATACTGTTTAGGACAATGTCTTTCCCAGGGGGCAATTGGATTCCATATCCCATCTACTTCAGTTCCTCGATCGCCAGATACCACAGTGCTCAATCAGATACAGGGCATTCCGGCACAGTACACCCAGTATCAGGAGGTTTTTTCTGTAGCTGAATACACTGAGCTACCTCCACACCGCAGCTATGACTGCACATTGGATCTACTACCCGACCATCCAGTATATTCAGTCGGCAAGTGAAAAGAAATTTTGAAGTACTATCTTCAGACCAATCTCAAGAACCGTCTGATCACGGAATCTACTTCTCCAACAGGCACCTCCATCTTTTTTATCCCCAAGAAAAATACCTCAGAACTTCATCCATGCATCGATTATAGGGGTCTCAATCGCATAACCATCCCGGACAAGTACCCTCTGCCCCTCATCCCTGACATCCTGGAGGCCATGAAGGGTTCTGTTATTTATACCAAACTGGAACTCTGCAGAGCCTACCACCTCATCAGGATGAGAACAGGCGATGAGTGGAAGACCACTTTTCAGACTCTGTTTGGACATTTTCAATATCAGGTAATGCCATTCGGGTTGGCCACTACCCCAGCGTTATTCCAACGCTTCATGGACCATCTGCTTTCCAATATACTATTGCATTATGTGATAGTATATCTGGATGATATCCTTGTGTTTTCATCTAATCCGGAAAAAACACACACAACACATAAAAGAGGTTTTGCGTTGCCTACAGGTCAACCACCGCTATTGTAAAATAGGGAAAGGCAAATTTAATCAGCCCCAGGTGACCTATCTAGGCTATGTTTTGTCCAAAGAGGGAATTTCCATGGATCCCGCCAAAGTCAGTGCAGTGCTAAATGGGCCTCAGTTGTCTTCAGTCAAAGACATTCAAAGATTCCTGGGTTTTGCAAACTTCTATAGACGTTTAATCCCAGACTTCACAGACATGATACGCCCATTGACACAACTCCTCAAGAAAGGCGCTAGATTCAATTGGTCAGATCTCGCACAGCAGGCTTTCACAGATCTTAAGGAGAGATTTACGTCTGCACCTATTCTTCACTCTCCAAACCAAGATAAGAAGTTAATTTTGGAATCAGACGCCTCGCATTTTGCCTTGGGAGTCATACTTTTGCAAGAAGACGAACATGGTAGGGAGTGTCCTATCGCTTACTTCTCTAAAACTTTGACCTCTTTAGAAATCAATTACACTGTTTTATAGAAAGAGTTACTGGCTATTAAAAAGGGCTTTGAGGAGTGGAGACATTTGCTTCTTGGAGCCCAGTTATCAATCATAGTAAGAACTGATCATTATAACCTTAGAGCACTCCAATACGCCCAGACACGTAATAGTCGTCAGGCCCGATGGGCTAATTTCTTTTCCCCTTATAACATTGAATTTTAATTCATACCGGGGAAGACTAATCTCCAGGCTGATGCATTATCCAGGAAAGAACATTCATTGGTGACCACGTTTCATTCAGCACATATTTTTCCAAAAGCTAAATTCATTAACGTCATTTGTGATTTTTTGAAATGTATTGAGAAGGCATCAACCAACCTTGAAAATGAGAATGCCTCTTTCATTCAAAAGCATGACCTGGTGCCTGATCAACGATGCTTTTTCCATGGTCCTCATGTTTTTGTACGCACTAACTTCCTTCGTTCGGAAGTTCTTGGTTTGTGTCATGATTCCGTCTCTGCAGGCCATAGAGGGATTGCCAATACTGCCAAACTTATTCAAAGATGTTTTTGGTGGCCATCCTTGCTAACTGACATTAAGGACTACGTTTCTTCCTGTGTGGTATGTTTGCAAACTAAAAGCCCTCGCAGATTCCCCCATGGGAAGTTAGTTGCCATGCCATTGCCGGATCGACCAAGGCAGATTATATCCATTGATTTTATAGTTGACTTGCCCCCCTCTCGCTACTGCCATAATGGTAAGTATGGACACCTTGACCAAGTTGGCCAGTTTTGATCCCCTGCCCGGGGCACCCTCCGCATCTCGCATGGTGCGAGTATTTGTGGAACACATTTTCTCTAAACATGAGTTGCTCTATACCATCATCTCGGACAGAGGTCCTCAGTATACCTCCCGATACTGGAAGCAGGTGTGCTCTATTCTTCATACTAAGCATGCCTTGTGCTCTGGATTCCACCCGCAGACCAACTGACAAACTGAGCGCCTCAATCAGACTCTGGAAGGCTATCTTCGTTGTTACATTTCTGCAGCTCAAGATGATTGGGTGGAATTGCTTCCTTTGGCTGAATTCACCTATAATAATGCTGGTCATGCTTTGCTCAAACACTGTCCCTTCTATGTTTCCTACGGGTTCCATCCAGTTTGTCTTCCCCGATGTGGATTCATTCATCTCTCACGTTCAACATGGTCATAGGACTGTCCGGACTACTCTCCAAGCATCCCAGGACTGTGTCAAATTCTTTCATGACTAGCGTCGGTCACCTCAGCCCACTATTTCTGTGGGTGATCGGGTTTGGTTGGCTTCCCAATTTCTTACTCATCATCTGGTGCCTTCAAAATTGGCCCCCAAATATTTTGGTCCTTTTTGGTCTTGGATACTAGGGCAATTACCGCTTCCTGGTCCAGGATCCACCCAGTTTTCCATGTATCTCAGCTCAAGAAAGATTTTCCGGATCGTTTCCATCGTGGTGTTAAGGCTCATCCTCCCCCGCTGTCAACAGATTCAGGACCGGAATTTTAAGTTTATTCTATCTGCGAAGAACTGGTCCATTTGGCAGCGCTGGAAGCATGTATCAGTATTGGCCCAGTGTTCTCCCAAGATAGTGGCTGCAAGCGCTAACCCCACTCTAGTCTCTTCATGGCATGATATTTGTCAGACTCCGCCCCCTATGCTGGCCGGGACTCAAACAGAGCCACTGCCTGCAGATCATCGCATAGCTTCTCTGGCAAGCAATCACTTTGTAAGGTTGAAACTCCTCTCTTGCTTAAGTCCTTTCTACTTACCTATTGGAATCTGACTTTACTTTCCAGATCACTGTCTCTCCACCGTCTCTACGCCCCTCATTGTCAAGCGTCTTTTGGGAAGCCACATTTCCGGGTAAGAATTGAGCTTCCCTGTTTCCTAGGTAACCGCTCGATAGCAGATTCTTACCAGACTCTGTTTAATTTCTCTGCTAGCCAAAGTTTCTTCTACGTATTTGGTGAAGGATTACTCTTCTAGCCGTATGTGGAAGGCTGACAAGGTAGTAATTGTACGGGAACTCGTATCACAAACCCCTTTCATGTTCTCTTCGGAGCGGGAAGATCGAAGATCGAGGGTAAAATGGGCGCTCCCGAAATGCGAATGAGGCTTTCATTTCTGACGCTTATACAAACCTCTCTATTTCTTACCTTCTGTACTCCTCTCATAGTCACGTTGATGCACACAGCATTTGGGAACACTAAAGAGCATTGGGCAGATAGTGGCAACTTTGGGAGTAAATAGAGAGCATTGTCCTAGCTAACAAAAGTGCTTTATTTCACAGTAACCTGCACTGTGACCACCTACGTTCCTTCAGCAATACTGATTCCAGTTCCACCCACAACCTGAATTAGAACAAACAGAACTCAAAGCTTCACCAGCGGTAGACATCACAGGGTTTTATTCCCCAGAAGGTTTCCCTGGAAACTCATTGCATCACCGACTGCTTTGTTGTTTTGCTGTGCAAGTTTACTCTACAAATATTCATGATTTTATTACAGCAGTGGGCAGAGGCTGGAGGTGATTGGGGGGAAGCCAGGACCCCAAAGGATACATGAGGGCCCTGGTACCAATCTCGACGACTGTGGTGTTTAGCAAGGGCGGGGGAAGTGGAAGCAGGAAGTGAAAAGGAAAGTATTGTGGAGCTTCTGGAATTTGATAAGATCCGGCTCCAGACAGAGAGTAACAGAAAGGCTGTTCTAGAGGAGGGAGCCAGCTGAGGAATGAGATTGGCCACCAGCTTGTTGTTTTGAGATGTGCTTGACATGCAGGGAGTTGGCACAAGAGGAGCGTAACGTTCTGGAGGGAGAGCATTTGGGGGGAGCCAGTTGTAGATAGCATGGCCCCTGGCCCAAGACAGCATTGAGGATGATGCAGGGGGATTTGAATTTGATCGTTGCAGCACCAGGAGCCAGTGGAGAGATTTAAGGGCTATAGAGATGCTGTCCCTGGGCTTTAGGCCAAGGATACGTCTCACAGTCCTATTCTGGATATGCTGGAGGGGACCTAGAGAGGAAGAGGGTAGGGTAAGGAAGAGGCTGTTGCTGTAGTCCAGCCTAGAGAGTACCACAGCTCTAGAGACATTGTGATTTTGGGGGAAAGTGGGGAAAGGAAGCATTCCTTTGAGGAAGTGGGGTTGAAAGTGGGCCTTCTTGGCAAGGTCCTGCATGTGAGGGAGGAAGGAAAGAGATGGATCGAAGATGCCTCCAAGGTTTCTGGCTTCGGATGAAGGTGAGAGCCCATAGAGGGAGGCCAGAGTGAAGGGAGGAAAGAGCGGGCAGGAGTCACAATGGGAAGGATCTCAGTCTTGCTCCCGTTGAGGCTGAGATCATTGGAGGCACACAAGGACTGGATGGCAGAAAGGCAGTTGGGAATGATGGAGGAAGTAAGGAGAGGATCAGAGGGAAGTTTGAAGAAGAGTTGTGCATTGTCTGCATAGCACTGAAAGTAAGCAGAGAAAGTGGAAATTAGGTGAGCAAGCGGAGCAAGATAGATGATAAAGACCCAGGGAGAGAGGCTAGAGCCCTGCGGGACACCAAAGATGGTGAAAGCTGTGGGAGAGGAGAAGGAGCCCAGGATAACCTGGAAGGACAATAATCAGTAAGGAAGGAGGTCAGCCAGTCCAGTGCCTGCTCCGAGATACCTAGCGTATCATGGAGCCATTTATGAGGATGGAGTGGTTGACCGTATCAAATGCAGAGGATATATCAAGTGAATGAGAAGAGCAGGAGAGTTAGAATCAAGAAATGCAAGCCATTCTTCGTGGTTGTTCAGAGGAGCAGTTTCTGTACCTTTGGATACTCTGACTGAAGACTGATGGTTGTATAGGCAACCAACAAGCTCAGTCTGCAGCCTCAGGTGGGGGTAGACCAGCTTCTCCAAAGGTTTCCCAAGGAAGGGGTTGATAGAGATGTAGCAGTAGTCATCCAGACGCAAGGGGTCAGCAGAATGTTTTTTTACGTGGAGCACAAAAGAGAGAGCTTGAGGGAAGAGGGGAAAGACCCAGTAGCAAGAGAGTGATTGCATAAATCAGCAAGTGCACGGCAAGGGAGCCAATATTGTCCTTAATAGTTCTGGAAGAACAGGGGCAGTCCTGTTTGGAGGAAACATTCATAGAGCAGACAACTGTAGTGACGTCATTGGATATGATATGGGAGAGGATGGAGAAAAAGGCAGAGGGAGGATGGGAGGCCATAGGTGGCAGGGGAAATGGAGGAGGGGAGAGAAAGAAGGAAGAGAGAGTGCTCAGGATGTCTTGAGGTTTTTCAGTGAAGTGATTGGCCAATGCATCGCAGAAGGTTTGAGAGAGAAGAGGTGAGTTGGAGACTGCTGAATGATTGGCTAGTTCTTTGCAGATTTTTAAGAGTTCAGCCGTGTTGTTGGAAGCTTCAGAGATATGCTCCTGGTTGTGGGCACTTTTCTTGGAACGCATGGAAAGTCTGTATTGTCTTTGGAGTATCGCAAAACTCTACACAATGGAACAGTGGAAGAGAGTGCTGGCCTCTTCTAATATGTTTGTCTTTTCATAAATACCGACAAACCAGTTCTTTCAGCATTGACATAAATTAACTTAAATTTACAACATAAACATTTAAAATTTCTCACTAGAGCTACACAGATTGAGTTACCTTGTAGTAGATATAAGAAACTAGATAGGAATTCAACAGTAGTTTAGGGTGACCAAATGTAAATGGTCAGAGAAAAAGTGAATATGAGGTTTGAGTGGAATGTAGAATGAAAGTGAGTGAATGGTAGGAAATTGGAAATGTGAGTCAAAACTTTGTTGTAGCTATCATGGTAATGTTTACAATACTTTTGTTCAATAATTTAGTTTTTGAAAAATAATGTGTAAAATTGAAGTTTTAAATGTTTATGTTTTAAATTAAAGGGAATTCATGTCAATGCTGAAAGAATTGGTTTGTTGACATTTATGAAAAGTCAAATATATTCGAAGAAGCCATCCCTCTCTTCCACTGGTCCATTGTGTAGAGTTTTGCGATAGGTTTAGCCTGAAGGACCAGGTGTTGAATCAGGCATTCCCTGTTGATTGTTATTGTCTTTGGAGTAGGCGATAGGAGAGATATTTATTTCATTTATGTATTTATAATAATTTATTTATTAATACCGCACCGGGAATCCACAGGCATCAGGTCGCCAACACCAACACGAAGGGACATGTGAGAGGACGGGAAATACATGAAAAGTTCAGACCCTTTGACTGCTCACTTAAAGATTCAGAGTTCCGAGTTCATTTGAGGAGCAAGATTTTCAAGTGGGTATGGAAAATGTTAATTTTTTTTCCAGTCAGTGCAAGCTTGGGAGTAAATTCCACAAGTGCACCAGCCTTTTTAAATCTGAGGGACCTAATTATTCCTGTGTTAACTGACCTAAGAGTGTGGTTAGGGTTGTAAAGAAAAGTGTGGGACTTCAGGTACCTCAGGCCCTTCCGTACTAGCACTTATGCACTAGGGTGGCTGTTTTGAATTGAATGCGGGCAGATATGGGAAGCCAGTGTAGGGATTCTCTCCCAGACAAAATATGTTCCCATCTAGGGATGCTCTTGATGATCCGAAGTGCATCATTTTGGAGCGTCTTGCCCCTGGGCTAACAAACAGTAGCAATTCGGTTTTTGCTCAGTTGAGGCAGAGACAGTTTTCTGTCATTCATTGTTCTATCACCACAGAGATTGTGGTCAAGGTCCTGGTATCCGTCTCATAATCCCCACTGATTTCCAGGATCAGTTGGGTGTCATGTTCATAGTTGGTAAACGTGACCCCGTAAGTGTCTAAGAGACTGCAGAGAGGTCTTATATACAGTTTGAAAAGTGTTGGCAAAATGCAGACTCCCTGAGGGCCTCCATAAAAGATGGGGGCTGAGTGGGAGAAGGCATTTTCACAGGAGACTGACTATTGTCTGCCAGACAAGAAGATTTGATCCAAATTGTTGCTTGTGGTGCACAGTTCCCTGTGCCTGATACTGTGTCAATTAAACGGTCATGCTCCAGCAGGTCAAAAGCTGCGGATAAGAGGAGAAGGACCAGAAGCCCATTATTTCCTTGGAGGGCTGCCTCTGTGCTATGGCCAGATCCAAACCCAGATTGTTTGTTGTGAAATATTGATGATGACTCAAAGAACGCTTGAAGTTGTTTTGTAGCCACCTTACCTAGAATCTTTAGCAAAAAGGTTGTATTGGTGATGGGCCTTAGGTTTTTTGCTTCTTTGGGGTTCAGACCTGTTTTCTTCACCGAGAGTAGTGGTAACAATCTTTATTTTATCTGGGACTGAAGTGTGATCTAACGAGGCGTTGACCAGTCTAGAAAAGAACGAGTTGTCTTCAATCTTTTCAAACGTAATAGTTCGTAAGTGAACCATTTGTTGCAATTTCTATTTTCTCTCACCAATGTCCTTGCTATAGGAGCCACTTTGTCAAGCATTTTAATCAGGACGTGTCACGACCCTCATCCCAGACCCCCTCTGGCAAGCCCATGGGCCAGGTGGGATCAGGGTTCGGGTCTCTAATAAGTCCTGCCATCCACTTCCTAGGCCCTCTTGGAGCCAGTCCTGGCACCCATGGCACCAGGCTCATACACGGTGAAAAGACATGTGCTCAGGCAACTACTTTATTTGAGGCTTTCAGCCAACATGGAGGCATCCACATAGCTTGGCTCCTAGGAACCAAGCTATGCGGTATAGTGTATTGGGTGTGGTGGCCTAGGGACTACTTTACGTGGACTACTTTCTTGAGGCTATTTAAACCACACCCGAACTAGATAACACTCTTCACGTTACTTTGCAGTTTGCAACGTGACGCTCACCGTGTCCAGCTATACCCGCAAGCCTTGGAGAAACAGGATCACACACGCCCACGAAAGACAACGCGCCCCTGCCAAGAAGGCAGGACGTAGAGCGCGCCTAATTCTACAACAAGGCAGACCTCCCCCGCAGGCCACATCTGGGAACCACTGAGAAGGATACCAGCATCCAACTCGGCTGGGTGGTGTCCCCGTGGATACCAGATGAGCGCAACAGGGCGCTAGTATAGATTTCCAACAGTTTCTCTGGGCTGTCAGAACTGTTTGTGGATAATATCATGGTATTTACTTTAAGCATATGGTAAATTCAACAATGTAATGGTCTGACATGGAGTAGTGCTCTTTATGACTACCTCAAGGATTCTAGAAATCGCCCAATCTAAGTTATTTCCAGCGATTGCAGTGGGTTTACTGTTCTCCACACAGTTTCAGGAGTGATTCTTTGAATGAGACGGCTTCCTTGTCTTTGGGATTGTGATGCCATCAATTTAAATCCCCTACTGCCAGCGTGTAACAATTCAGGGCATTGATGGTTTTTACAATTTGTAGTAGAGCATTGTTAAAGTAGGACATATCCTGATGTGGCCTATATACTAGGATAAGACTAAACCTGCTACACAGGGATGGGGTGAGTTTTAAGTGTAGTACCTCATAGTCATCACAGGTGTTTGTGCTTTTTTGCAATGACTGCTACTCCACCTCCTTATCCTGTGGCTCAATTTTTGCAAATAACTAAGTATCCTTCTGGGATTGCTGAGTCGATGGTTGGATCATTGGTATCTGGCAACCATGTTTCAGTCAAACAGAAGATATTGAGGTCATGGGAAACAAGAAAATCATGGATATCTAAAGCATCTTTGTTTAGTGATGTGCTATTTAGCAGAGCAATATTTATTTCCACTCCATTAATCAGGTTCAGATGACAACTCGATATTAGGGATTTTCTCTGCATGGTTTCTAAGATGCAGATTTCATGTGTACTTGGTGAGTTTACTGCTCCACAGGTCTGTGACTCAAGGGCTGATTTGTGAAGCTGTACTGGGACATTTGGGCTGGTTAGATGTGATTAATTGTCCCTGATGTGGTAATGGATGTGTCTTTTGAACACAAGTCTTTCCCTGCCTCACTACGGGCATTGATATGAGAGGGAGGGTTTGCATCTAGTTTCAGCACTAGGTATTTACCTACAATGGCAAATATTGTTGGTTTATGAGCTACCATAAACAGCGTAAAATCAGGAGGGAAGCCCATATCAGAGCCTTGCTTCCTCTAGTATTGCGGCCAAGATCAGACATTAGGACTGTGTGGTCGCTTCGACAGTGGATTCCCATGTGTCTTGATGTTCCGATGACCCTGGGCAATGACCGGCAAAGACCGGCTTCATCTCTGTTGTCCGGCGCTGGTGCGCTTGGTAACCCAATAAGTGTGGTGCTGATGTTTCTGGGAAATGTAGTTTTCCCATCACTCTGATTTCAGTAGTAGGTACTGGAAATCGAAACTGAGCCCGCCTTCAAAATCAATATCCTAAGGACTTGCATGCAGTGTCAGAAAACAGTACATTTTTAGGAAAACAATATTTTTAACATAAATTTCACAGACAAAAGATTTTCAAACGGCAAACACGGCTTGTGCAGCCTGAGAGCCACTCCAAGCTTGTAATGTAAACAAGTCACAAGTTCCAATCTATGATTGGTTTGCCAGAGGGTGAGCCGGAGGTCGGCCACTTCCGTTCTGCAGCCCTGCACTTGCGTTTCAGGGCTGCCAGTTTAGAGTTGTATCAGGTGTTATGCCTGGTGGCAGGTTTCAGGTGGATCATCATGACTGGGTTAAGAATGCCGTGAGTGTTAGTGATAGCAAGATGGAGGTTGCCGAGAGTAGAGTCAGAGGTAAAGACTTCAGTGGGTATAGGGGGAGATGAAGGTGGATGCAAAGGCAGCAGCTGACACTCGTTTCATCAGGCAGATGCCCCTGAACAAGGTTGGCAGAACTGGGGGAGGTGCAGTTGGGTGGCAGAGAGGACCATTGTGAGAGGAGAGGAGGAAGTGGTCTGCAGAGGAGCAGCTGAATGCCTCTGCAGGAAGTCCCACCCCCATCCTTCCTATATGCTGGAAGCCAGAAATTGCAACATGCACAACACCGGTGATGGTGCCTATTCCACAGAGAGTCATTGAGAAAAGTTTACCATTGAGAAGACCCTACATGATGTATCCCTGTAGAGATGATGATCTCTTGAAGGAGATACCCAAAGGAATATGAAGATGAGAGAAAGAGAAGTTGGTGACATCACTAGAAGAAAGCGTGACACACTAAGTAGAATTGCTGAAGAAGAGGATGTATAGACTTTATGGAATTTGATCGCGAAATAAAGAATCGAGTAAGCTTTCATATGCAGAATGAAAATTGCATGTGTGAAGAGCACTGCAGAAAATGCAAGACATTTTATTATAATAATAATTTAGCATTTATATAGCGCTACGAACCCTCAGGTATCTGAGCATGGCTTATTACTACCCACGGTGTGTGGTGCTCATTTATCGACCTCGGAAGGATGAAGGGCTGAGTTTGGCCCTGCTGGGATTCAAACCTGCGTCATCAGGCTCTGCACAGATGTCAAAGCGAGCACTCTACTCGATGTGCTATCAGACCGGCTATAACAGATAACTCTACAGATGCAGCAACACAAGTAGATTAAGTGATCTTAAAGGCTGGCTATTGTGTAGTGAATAGACTGCAGGCGGTGCCACCTTTATATAGAATGCTGGACATCAGTGTCACATATTTAGTAAGGTCAGACCCACGGAGAAGGAAGGATCGGAAAGCTGTGTCACAGCAACATTAAGCTAAGCATATGGAAAGGCCTGGAAGAGTTGTTTGGCCTGGTGTCATGGATGAAGTAGCCAAGAACTGGTTATCAATCTATAATTAAAAGGAACAGTGAGACGTTGAATCGTCCATGTGAAGGTGCCAGGAAAGAACAACATGAGTGCCAAGTTTATTAATTAAAGACAATTAAATGCTGCAAAACAGGCCAAAATACGGTTTCCTGTCATGTGAGCAAAGGATGGAAATAGGAGTTGGGCGTGCAGACCAGAACTGTGACAAGAGTGAACCTACACTCCTTTATATTCCCAGGAGCAAGGATACTTTGAAGGCCAAGTTCAAAGACAATTTGAATGGCGGAAGGCATGAGCAATGAGAGATGTTGTGCTAATTGGGTAAGGAGACATGGTCAAAGTCCACCCACTGGCACCTGGGGTACCAGTTTACGTGCTGCTAGTTAGTCGAATGTTCCAGAAGGGCAAGATACTCACTACCAATGTTTGGAAAGGACCCGTCCGGGATCTGGTCAGGGATACTATTTGGACAGGAATTCAACTAGCACACCGGACTGGACTCAAGGCGCTCTGGTTCTGCAATCAGCAAGGCACTCGGGACACCGCACGGTGGGACTGGACTGAATCTGACCGGTTCTGGTTTGCAGCTATCTGGTCACAGAACAGTTCTACTGGGTTGGATCTATGGATTCTGGCAATAATTTTGAGCAAGAACGCAGCACAGCAGAGCCAGGCTGTTCTTTTGTTCCCATTAGAAGTCTGGGGTAAAATCGGGTTTCTGGATTTTAAAGGCCAAGCTGAGAATGGTTCAGCTTTGGAAATGGGCCTTTCTGCTTTCAAAGTTCTGGAGTCTGGAGTCTGGAGTCTGGAATATGGATTTCTCTTGCAAAGTGCTCCGCCAGCAGTCGGTCGGTGGGTGAATGTGTGTGTCTCTAGGTCCTAAGCTGTCTCTATGTATTTCCTAAAGTGGTGGGTATGCTGAATTATACTAAGCACACCCGAGGTATTCTATTGGTTAGGGTCTTTTCTCTCCCTTGATTTGAGAAGAAAACAGAGTGTCATCATGACGATGTGTTTTAGGATCCAGGGAAAACCTCCCCTTTGTCTTTGCACATGAATTCTACCTTTCATATCAGACATATTTCCAATTTTACAAACTTGATAGCAATAGCATATTTATATCACAGATTTTGTGGAGCAAGTATTCATCCAAGCCCCGTTGCGGTGAGAGGTTGGGTCTAGATTTGGCAATTTTTCTCACTTTTGGTCCGGTACTCAATGACAGATTTGTCCATAATTTTACACATATGTGCGCATGATATCTGGGCATAATCATATGAAGTTTCATGTTTCTGGCATCAATACAATTGCTAACAAACCACAATTTCTGCAGTTATGTCCCCAAACATAGCACAGAGTTCTGAGTACTTTTAAAACGTGACCAAGAATTTCACATTAGTAATACTGTAATTTTACAATTTTTACAAATTCGCAGAGTCCTGTGTCAGTCCTTTTCAAAAATATACCTTTCTGTGCTTTAAGAATAAACAAAACTGTCTGTTCACACCCCCAAAGTTTCTGGTGGCTCAAGAGCAATCCCTGCCTCTTTCCTCTGGAATGGGCTTCTGTTGATACTTGCATCTGCATATCTTTTCAATCAAGGAAGTCCTTTGTCTCTCCCAGGAGCAGCAGCTCAAATCTCCTCCCCTCTTCATTAACACCTGAATGTGAGTTCCTGGGCCAGAGAGCAGAAGGGAGGTGCCTTTTGTTGGGACAAGCTGTGGAATTTGCTTTGCAGTTCTAGTTCTTTGGCATGCATCAGGTTACTTTAAAACTCATTTTGTTTACATTTTTCTTTGATTAAAATAAACTTACATTTTCAAATCAGGCAAACAGAACTCTAATTCCAGTATTTAAAACATAGAGATTATATAGTTGGAACGTGTATTACTTTTGATGGCAAGTCACTTAATTCCGACCATTTGATTTTAACTGCACAAGTTTAAACTTCTAATGTAATTAAATGACAGCTGTCATACAGGCGGCCGGTGGTACTGCACCCATATTTAACATATTTTCACAGACAAGCACACTTTTTAATGTGGATATTCTTATGATGGATTCTGCTTTTCCTGACATTGTGTGCTCATGTGGATTCCTTAAATAAAGTGATGGGTAACACCCAGCAAGGATGTTGGATATTTTCTGATGTTTGGAACCATTATTTTGTATTTTTCAACAACCAAGGAAAAAAAGGATTTCAGAGCACTTCTGGGTTTCCTTGCAATAAAGCACTGCCTTTCATGTAGTTTCCATTTTCACTCTGTGAGCAGCCCAGTGACAGGTTTCAGGAGTGTGGTCTCCTATTCCACCACTGACACAGGCAAAGTAGATTGGCAGCCATTTTTTCCGGTTTCACAGTGCCATTTTCATAGGTTTAGCGCGCATGGAGCTTTTTGCGGCCATTCTGCTGGTTCTGGTGCCACCAGCATACAGTGATGTCGCAGGGCAGAGCCTAGTGGGTCAGTACATCCCACAAGCCCCCCCTCGCGATTTGGCTTTTGACCGCGCATCAAGGGGAAGTCGCGAGATTGGGATAATCAGTTTCTTTTCTTTCTGGTCCAAATGGCACAATTCATCTGCTTCTCCCATCAGGGGTGGATCGACCGGTTGTCCTCGCCGATTCTTGATGAGAGTATGGAGCGTTACCCCAGGCCCCTTGGATCTTTCGTTCCGGTCCCTGGGTGGTCCTCCTTGGTTTTAGTCTCCATGGTTTCCAATTTTAGGATGACAAAGCAAAAGCATATTTGTAGACATTTCCCCACCACTATTCATATAGTGGGGCAGATACATACATTTTGACATATAAGAACATTTTTTTTTCCATCTGCAGTTTATTGATTATCCAGATGGAAAGATGGAATAGTTTTTATAGTTGGAATTCTAGCGAGCTGGAGTGACCCCCTCTGGGGTTCCAGAGGAATCCTCTAGTTGCTGCAGAGTAGACAAACTCTAGGATGGCAACACTTCAGTTGGTTGATATGGACCCACTTATCTTCCCCCTCTGCCAAACTGCCTTTGGGGATATGGATTTTGTAGGCGACTGGCGAGATTTTGTCTACAATTTCAAAAGGACCCCTCCAGCTATGCAATAATTTGCACTGCTTGGCCTGGTTCCTTTGGAAATTGTATAAGTAGACCCAGTCTCCTACATGGTATTCTTTTCTAGTAGTCTTTAAGTCATAGTGGGCTGCATGCTGTCTACAGATCTTTCTAGATTTCGCTGAGCATGAGCAAAATCATGTTGAAGGTGTTTTCTCAGATTTTCAACATACTCATGAGTTGTGGAGGCATTATTCAATGTCTACTCTTGGGTTCTGTAGAGCAGATGCTGGGGAAGCAACATTCTGTGTCCAGTCATCAGCTCAAACTGTGACATTTTAGTTGCAGATGAAGGGGTAGATCTGATGGCCATCAGGACAAAAGGTAGTCGAATATCCCAACTGGGCCCAGAATCTGCCACAAATTTTTTCAATATGCTCACAATTGTCTTGTATCTCTCCACTGCACCACTAGAGTCTGGCCGGTAGGCAATGTGTAATTTCATTTTGACCCCAAGTATCTCCCACATCTTTGTCATTACTTCGCTAGTGAAGTGGCTATCTCGGTCTGACTCGATCCTTTGGGGTAGTCCAAAATGCGAGAAGATGTGGTTGATCATCAGAGCAGCTGTTGTTTCTGCCTTGCAATTTGGGGCCGGGAGACATTCCACCCATTTAGTAAATAAGCATGTCACGGTCAACATATACTTGTTCCCCATAGAGGAGCGAATGGCAGGCCCGATAAAATCGACATGTAAATCTGACCAAGGCAGTGTCATCCCCCTCTTTTGGAGAGGCGCTCTCTGTGTGAGGGATGTTGGCTACAATTGTGTACACACAAGACACCCCTTCAAGTATTGGTCGAGGTACGACCCCATGTGTGGCCAGTATGCAACCTCTCTTAAGATTTTAAGTGTTGTATGAAACCCCCTATGACCGGCTTTGGCCACATCTTGGCCGTGACTTAACATCAGGCTTCGGAATGAGGTAGGGACCACCCACTGATCATGGCCAGCTAGGGATCTCCTTACCAACAAACCGTCTTGGATTCGGAACATTTTTGGACATTTCATCAACACTCTGAGGTCCTCTTTCTTACCAATTATTGGATCCCCTTTTTGAGCTGTAATCAAATCAGCATCTGGGGTCTCCTTACTCCATTGTGCAGTTGAGAGTTCATTGTGAGCATTTGTCTGGGACCTAGTGATAGCAATTAACTGGATTTCCCCCAACAGGGACTCGATCTCAAGTAGATCCCCTTGAATGGCTCCGGTTTTGGCCAGCTGATCAGCTAGGTCATTTCCAGTTGTGTCTGGTCCCTCTACTTTAGAATGACCCTTGATCTTTTCCCAGTAGATGGTCATCCCATTCGAGGTGGCCAGATCATCAATATTTTGGATTAATTTCCCATGTTTCAATGGTTTGTTATTTGCACATAGCATGCCTCTGGTTTTTAAGTTATCCAAGTGCTCCACAAACCCGTTCCGTACATAATCCGAATCAGTGATTATGACCAGTTTGTGGAGTTGTTGTTGAACAGCAGTGAGGATGGCTTGATGCACAGCCATCAACTCTGCCACGTGACTACTTCGGGGACCATTGTTGTACCTAGCAGAGGGTTCTGGGGCATCGTTCACCCATGCATTCCCCACGCCAGCCACAAGTTCTTTTTCCCTGTTGTTGTCAACATGGTAGGAGCATCCATCCACATAGACAGTGGGCATTCCCTCACACTGGTCTTCTTCAAAGACTTTGTGTGGGGAATTAAGGTATGCCTCCATGTTGTCCTTAATATTTAGACTCTCGTTCTCGAGACAGTTTTCTCTGGCACAATCAAGCAAGTCAGCCAGACCTTGCGCGAGGGGACTCTTCTTGTTTTGGCCATATCTGACCTCCACAGGAAAGCCTTGCATTGACAGAATCCAGGAAGTAATTTGGGAATTACTCACATTTCCAGCCCAGATTCTGTCACTTTGGAGGTATTGCAGAGGCTGGTGTGGAGTCTCCACTATGATGTGTTCCCCCTGGATAAACGGGCGGTAATTCTTCAATGCCCACACCATTGCCAGGAGTGCCTTCTCACAATCGTTGAATTTTTTCCTCCACAGACGATAAAGTTTTACTCGCATAGGAGATTACTGTATTGACCTTGTTATGCTTTTGGTACAATACTGCAGTCAAGCATGTATTTGAGAGCACTGTCTCCAAGAATAACTCCTTATTTCTGACAGGGTAAGCTAGGCAAGGTGCTTGTGAGAGGCTTCTTTTGAGTTTTCTTACTGCCTCGGCTTGTTCTGGCCCTCACTCCCACTTGACCCCCCTTCAAAAGATGGATCAGCGGTCTTGTGATTTCTGCATAGTCCTCAATGAACTTTCTACTGTAATTATTTAGTCGAAGGAGGCTCCTTAGTTCCCACAGAGTTGTGGGGTCTTTTAATTTCTGGAGTGCTTCCACTTTCTTTTCCTGGGGACAGAGACCCTGAGTAATCTCATGCCCCAAGAAATTGACACGGGTTCTGCACCACTGTGCCTTTTGAAAGGAGAGTTTTGCACCAGCAGCCCTCAACTGTGTCAGAACATAACGGATCTCTGCTATGTGTTCCTCCACAGTTGAGCTTTTGATTAACACATCATCTACAGAGGCTATGTTACCCCTTTCACCCAGGTCGGGTATGGTCTTGTGTAGAAAAATGTTGAATTCATTGCCGGAGTTGATGTATCCGAACGTAGTCCAGGTCCATGTGTGCTGCTGCCCCCCGAAGGTGAAAGCCAGCTTTTATTGGTCCTCCCTAGGCCCAAACTAATGGCAAAGCGATTGAGAATGTCACTGCCCAAGTAAAATGCGGCAGCGACGTCTCGCACGACCCAACAATTATGGACTATGCTCTTGTTACCTATGAAGATTTTGAGCATACACCTGCTTGGCAGGAGGTGTTTGGAATTGGGTGTCTCCAGATCCATTGTCTGTCGATCAGTTTAAATGTGGGAATGGCTGGACCTTTTGGGAGTTTGCTGAACATGGCCTCACTGATGAAGCTCTTACCGTTGTTCACACACACTCGGGCGAGAACAGAGTCCTTCCCTTCATTTAACTGAATAGGGATGAACAACTGCTCTACAATTTCCTGAATATCAGCCAGGCTTTGAGCTGATTTCTCATCTTTCTGGACTATAGGAGAGGGATTTTCTGATTGTGAATTTGTGAAGAATGTCATGGTGTTTCCTTCCAGTGTGGAATGCCACCTTAGACTTGAAGGAAGGTTGATTTTCAGAAATAGAGAGGACCCCCCATCACCAGTTTGTTGTCCGACTGCTATTACTGTCACGTCTGGGATTTGGTTGTTCTGGAAGTGAAATTCTACTTGGTCAGACTTTTGTTCAACCATGTGGCATGTGCTGTTTAAACTAACATGATTGACACTCTGTTTTAATTTTATTGGTCGGCTAGTCTGGGTCCAGAGGACTTTGTTTACACAATCTATTAGGGGTGACAACCTACGCAGGATGTCATTCCCTAGTAAACAAAGGGTGCCCTCTGGAGTTACCACTATGACCGGGTGCTTCAACTTGTGTTGCCCAATTTTAATATCCAAATCCGCAGTCCCCTCGACGGGAATTTCCTTCCCGTCGAAGTTCTGAAGTTGTCGAGGAAGAGGGGTGAGAGGAATTTAGTATTTCTCCCCCCTTCCCGAATTCAGTTGGTCAAAGGCCCTTTTTGACAGAAGGGTAGCTTGGGATCCAGTGCCCACCAGTGCCAAAATTGTACACTGCCCCTGTATCTGGACCGGGGCATAGAATCTTCCCTATTTCCCCTCAAGGGGGCACAGATAATGTCCATTTTTGGACAACTGGTGGGTTAATTTCTTGGTTTTGGACACTGATAGAGAGGTGATTTGGGCAGGATTCTGTTTGGCGTCTTGGGAATCTGAAAAAAAAAGGTGACAGCTAGATATGGGAGAGGTTTCGGGTTCCCCTCGTTCTAGTGCTGGGTTGCCCCCCCTTTTTGGAGGCAGTCACCAGGATGGGTTTGAACCAGGGGATTTTCATGCTGATGATTCTGGGGTTGGATGATGGGCGGTGCTAACTCAGTCCCCCCATCTACCCAGTCGGGATTTGGATCCTTTGGGACCCATTTTTCTTTGGGAGGAGTTCCCCCATCTCTGAAGGAGAAGATCCTTTTCCCAGAATCCTCTGAGGACCCCTCTCCTTCAAACTAGAAGACTTGTACTTCCTCCTCAAAATGGGTTTTTTTGGGTTCTTTTCTTCTCCTACCCCCCTCTGCTCCTTGGGTTGCAGACTTTCAGGGGCAGGAGATTTTGGTTCCGGTTCCTGGGTTTCCAGGGGCTTTTTACAAGTGGGGAAGGAAGGTTCCTCCAAGGCTTTACATCCCCCTTCCCCTTGTGCCTCCTCCCTGGGAACCGGTGGGTTGTCGGGGGTTCTTCCCCCGTCATTGCTCTGGAGCACTAGGTCCTGGGTTTGAGGCATTCTGTGCCGCCATGCTCATCTGAGGGTTCTGTTGAGCCCTCAGAATGTGACCCAGATCCTGTGCCATGTGTTGGACCTGGCGCTCTAGTTGTGACACCCGCTCAGGCTGATACGGGGTTCTCATTTCTCCCCTGGGCTGATCCCGGTAAGGGTAGCTATCCCTTCTCCCAAAATACCCCGGGTTTGGAAAATGTGGGTACCCCTTCACCCTTGGCCTCCCCTCTCCCGGATTGGGTTGTCTGGGCTCAGGGAAGTGGGGAAAGAAGGATGGATTGTTTTGGGGTTGAACATTTTGCGGGTACCTCGGGAAGAAGTTCTGTCCAGTATTTGGGGGATTACTGCCCTCCTGGGGGAAGTGAGGAGGGAAGTTCCCTGGGTTAACTGCTGTCTGGTTGGATCCCCCCTTTGGGCTGGAGGAGTCCACACATAACCCAGGATGGGTCTATTGCCCTGGCAGCGGGGGCTGATGTAGTCAGGGGAGTAAGGGGTCCCATTTGTGGGATTGCCTCCCTGGCTCCCTGACTGTGATTGGCCCGAGGGCCTTCTGGGCTTGGGGTTGCTTTGATTCTGTGCAGGTAGGTTTTTTGGCCCCCCATCTCCAAATCTAATATGGGGGCAACCTTCACCTCCCCACTTTAGCAGCAGCAGGGGTGTTGGTTAGTTTGGGGCTTTTTGGATTATTTTTGTTTTCCACTGGCTTTTGCACCTCATAACTGCGTGTGGCTTGTTCAATGACCCAGTCTAGCGATCTTTTCTCGTGAATGTCTCTCACTAGCTGGGTCATGATGTACTTGGGGAGAGCGTGGAAGAAAGTATTCACAAACTCTTTACTGTCATTGCGCACCCTTCTGGTGGTCTGCACGCTTTAATTCTTGAACAAATTCTTGTGAGGCCTGATCTTCCCCACATTGCAAGTTATAGGCTGCCTTGCAAGCCTCCTGAGGATTTCTGTGCACAGAATTCTTTTTCAAGATGGTCCCCCTATAGGTGGACCATCTAGAATGATTCTGATCCTCCAGCCCTGCAAAGAAGCTGGAGTACTCGGGAGAGAAAGTCCATTTCACATATTGAATACAGCTTTGAGTGCTACGTGCTCCCAAATTGAATATTTCCCGTTCTTATGATAGGGCAGGATGACGCTCCTTATCACTTTGATTTGTTTTAGGGGATCATTGAGCAAGACCCTTTTCACCTTGTTGGCCTTCTTGATTCGGGTGACCCTGGTCCACTCCTCCTCTGACTCAGAGGCACTGCTACTAAAGGTGCCTGTCTGGTCTTCTAGGTTCTCCCGGATTCTGCGTGCCTGGGAATGGCTGGCAGGATGTGGGGATGCCTAGTTTCTTGTGTCTTGGGGCGCTCAGAGGAGTCTTCTGATTCCTCCTTGCTCCCAGGATTTGCTGAGTAGCCCCCCCACTGTCCTAGCTGGGCAGAGGTCTTCAGGATGCCCTTAGTGGGCCTACTTCCATGGAGTTCCCCACTAAATTTTACAGCACTTGGGAACCCATACCCAGATGCCCGCCCATCCATTCCTGGGAGGTGCTGATCTATGAGCCCCATATTCCTCATTGGATTGAAGTCTGCCATCCCCGTGGCCCTTGGCTCATGTGCGCCAGTGGACCTGGGGGTGGCAGAGTCCAGGGATTGGAAGAGATGAAGGCCTCTGGTACTAGGGTTCCTGAGGTTATGCTCAGGTATTTCCCTTCCCCAGCGAACCTCATCTCTCTCAGCCCCTGCTCCCTGTTGCCATGCAAGAACCTGAGCTTTCTGCTCCTCTATCAAGGCCTTGCTAGTTTCTTTCAGTTGTTCGTGCATCGCTACTTGTCTTTGGAGCCTGTCATTTTTCTCACAGAGAGCCTCATTGTCTCTCTGTGCTTCCTGTGTCGTTTTAGAGTACTGGGCCAGTTTTTGCTGCAGGAGGGTTACCTCCTGAGTCCTGTCCATACCGGCCTGCTCCTTCCTTGCTAGAGCATCTTCCACCCTCCTGGTGTGCTCTAACAGTTTTTCATGGTGTTTCTGGAGGTCACCATCCGGATCTGTGCATGAGCTGTATTCTTCACAGCAAAAAAGCTCAGTAACCTGTAGTTACAATTTGGCTGCTGTTATAAAAAAAGTTTGCTTTCTGTAGTCCAAGTACCTTGAATTCTTTCAAATCTTTGTTAATAAAGTTTTCATATTGCATTTATGTCCTGATCCATTAGAGTGTAGTATGTTTTCAATTGACATTTTATAAAAGTTTAATTTATGGTTTAAGGATTTCAAATTGGATGTTTCATCTGCTCAACTAGGTATGAAGAGCCAGGTGATTTTCTTCTATCTTCTCTTTTAAATAACTGACCTCCTAAGGTGTCCATTTCCTTAACAAGAGCCTGCCTCTGTGCAGCCAGGTCGTCCCTCTGTCTTTGGAGCGCACCAGCTTTCTGGCACTCTGCATCAAATTCTGCCTGGGTGTCCAGGTCTTTGAGAATTAGTTTACTATGCTCTTCTTTTTTTTGGTCTAGGTGGCTTTGCAGGGTGGCTACCTGCTCTGCACATGCCCTGTTAAAATGTATTTGCTGTTCCAGCTTTTTCTGGCTCTGCAGTAGAGAGTCCAAACTTTCTTGGTACTCCTTCTGAAAGGCTAGCATTTTGGTATCCTGCTCTACCTGTTCCTGCTGCAGGATACCCATATCTTCTTTTATCTTGGTCAGGTACTGCCTGATTTCATTTTCTGCTTCATGGCTCCTCTGCAGCCTTTGCTGTGCAGAGTCCAGATCAGTTTGGGCTTTTTCTAATTCTTGTAGTTGCTTGTTTACCAAATCTTGGCCTTTGGTGTATTTGTCCTGTATTGCTACAATATGGAGGTACAGATATGCTGCTATTTTGGCAATCTTACTTTGCTCTTCTTTTACCTTAGGGGCCATATACAGTTTACTCTGTGCCATATGTAATGGACCCTGATCTTGCCATATGTTTAATCCTGTTGCAGTGGTCTGCTCTTTAATTCCCTGCAACCACACATTCTGATCCTGTTCTGTCCATTCACCCCTGACAAATAGTTTGTGCAGTAGTTGTTCTTTTGCCATGTTGATTTCTACCAGGGTTGCCATTCCGGCAATATTAATTTCCTTTCTGACTTACAGGAGTTTATTTAATTTTTGCAAAACAGACTAAGTTCCGTTTGAGGTGTTCCCATTGAGGGGTGCTTTTCACAGTGTAACACATTGTGGTAGCCCAACAGGGTTTATGTACCCCGTCAGTTAGCACACTGTATTAGACTGTCACAAGTGGTATGTCTAATCCAGAAATCCCGGCGCACGAGCCCCCAATCTTGTAAGTGATTCCAACCCGGCAGTTTACCTAAGTCAATGCCTAGAGTGTGATGCACAGCTGAAAGCCTTAATTATTTGTTTATGTCTATAAGTTCTTTTATTTCTAAATGATGTACCCTTATATCATGCACCTCTCTTTGAATCCCCCCGTCACACTGAACCAGGAAGCAGGCTGTTTTGCAAAGTTAAAAATATTTATTTTATGGATTTCACAATATATATATCATGCTATTTTAATGGCTATACAAAGATCACCAATGGGAGGATGTCACACTAAACAATCTCTTTAATCAGAAGGAGTAAGGATAGGAAAAATCATGCAGCATAGAAGTAATACTTTTGAGTGGGTTCAATCAAAATGCAATGTGATTACTCTTTCCCCCTGCACACTACTCAATCCCCCCAATATGTAATATAAAGAGATGGAAGGAGAGAAAACCGGTTTCAGGAATACAGAATTCAACAAAATAGTATAAATCCCAATATCCCCCCAGCAAACACTGAGAGAGAAAAACAGGAATGATTGCAAACTTGTCAAAAATGGTTTAAAGTTGGCTTTGCATTAATGGTAAAAACACTGAAAATGGATTTAATTCACTGAAATTGTTTCAATAGCAGTGGCAGCCGCTTTGTATAGTTTCAGACAAACACTATCAATTATTATTGAGTGACTAGCAAGTTGAAAACTTAATTCTGAGGTCGAATGCAATGAACAGCTATTTCACACTTAATAGATTTGAGACAAACGAAAAATATTGGAAAGCTGAGGATGTTAGCTTCAATTAAACACTTACATTTTGTTTCTAGCATAAACGGTGAAGAAGTTATGAAGGTTTTTGTGGAGGTCGTTTTTCAGAAAGAGGCAAAACAGCAAAACAAGATTGTGCTTTTTAAAATTACAAACAATGTTTCTTTACACTAGGGGAGACTATGAAGATGCAAACTACACGACAGAGCAGCCACCAGCCCAGGATATCACTGGTTGGTTTGGCCTGCCGAGACGCTCGCCTTTCTTCAGAAAATATATCAGCGCAAAGATGATTTTAACACTACTATTACAAAGGACTATAGGGTAAGAGAAAGAGTTCAGGCAAGACAAAAAGGATTTTAACAATGCAGTTCTGGATATAAGAGAATGGGTTTGGATAGGGATGATGTATGGACAATACATTAGTTAGTGACAATCCTATGCTATGGATACTCACTACCAATGTTTGGAATGGACCCGTCCGGGATCTGGTCAGGAATACGTTTTTTTGGACCCAAATTCAGCTAGCACACCGGACTGGACTCAAGGCGCCCTGGTTCTGCAATCAGCAAGGCACTCGGGACACGACACTGTGGAACTGGACTGGATCTGATGGGTTCTGGTTCTGGTTCGCAGATATTTTGGTCACAGCATGGTTCTACTGGGTTGGATCTCTGGATTCTGGCAATAATTTTGACCAAGAAAGCAGCACAGCACAGCCAGGCCTTAGAAGTATGGGGTAAAATCTGGTTTCTGGATTTTAAAGGCCAAGCTAAGAATGGTTCAGCTTTGGAAATGGGCCTTTCTGATTTCTCTTGCAAAGTGCTCCGCCAGCAATCGGTTGGTGGGTGAATATGTGTGTCTCTAGGTCCTAAGCTGTCTCTATTTATGCATTTCCTAAAGGGGTGGGTATGCTGAATTATACTAAGCACACCCCTAGGTATTCTATTGGTTAGGGTCTTTCCTCTCCCTTTATTTGAGATGAAAACAGAGTGTCATAATGATGATGTGTTTTATGATCCAGGGAAAACCTCCCCTTTGTCTTTGCACATGAATTCTACTTTTCATATCAGACCTATTTCCATTTTACAAACTTGATAGCAATAGCATATTTATATCACAGATTTTGTGGAGCAAGTATTCATTGAAGCCCCGTCACAGTGAGAGCTTGGGTCTAGATTTGGCAATTTTTCTCACTTTTGGTCCGGTAATCAATGTCAGATTTGTCCACAATTTTACACATATATGCGCACGATATCTGGGCATAAACCATAATTTCTGCAGTTATGTCCCCGAACATAGCATAGAGTACTTTCAAAACATGACCCAAAATGTTACATTAGTAATACTGTAATTTTACAATTTTTACAAATTCGCACAGTCCTGTGTCAGCCCTCTCAAAAATATACTTTTCTGTGCTTTAAGAATAAACAAAACTGTGTGTTCCCGTCCCCAACATTTCTGGTGGCTCAAGAGCAATCCCTGCCTCTTTGCTCTGTCAGGGGCTTCTGTTGACACTTGCATCTGCATATCTTTTCAATCAAGGAAGTCCTTTGTCTCTCCCAGGAGCAGCAGCTCAAATCTCCTCCCCTCTTCATTAACACCTGATTGTGAGTTCCTGGGCCAGAGAGCAGACGGGAGGTGCCTTTTGTTGGGGAAAGCTGTGGAATTTGCTTTGTAGTTCTTTGGCTTGCATCAGGTTACTTTGAAACTCATTTTGTTTACATTTTTCTTTGATTAAAATAAACTTACATTTTCAAAACAGGCAAACAGAACTCTAATTCCAGTCTTTTAAAACATGGAGATTAAATAGTTGCAACCTGTATTACTTTTGATGGCAAGTCACTTAATTCAACCATTTGATTTTAACTGCACAAGTTTAAACTTCTAATGCAATTAAATGACAGCTGTCACACAGACAGCCGGTGGTACTGTGCCCATATTTAACAGATTTTCACAGACAAGCACACTTTTTAATGCGGATATTCTTATGATGGATTCGCTTTTCCTGACATTGTGTGCTCATGTGGATTCCTTAAATAAAGTGACGGGTAACACCCAGCAAGGATGTTGGATATTTTCTGATGTTTGCAACCATTATTTTGTATTTTTCAACAACCAAGTAAAAAAAGGATTTCAGAGCACTTCTGGGTTTCCTTGCAATAAAGCACTGCCTTTCATGTAGTTTCCATTTTCACTCTGTGGGCAGCCCAGTGACAGGTTTCAGCAGTGTGGTCTCCTATTCCACCACTGACACAGGCAATATAGATTGACAGCCATCTTTTCCGGTTTCACATCACCATTTTCATAGGTTTAGCGTGCATAGAGCTTTTTGCGGCCATTTTACTGGTTCTGGTGCCACCAGCACACAGTGATGTCGCAGGGCAGAGCCTAGTGGGTCAGTACATCCCACAATCATGCTTCCTCACCACAAGTGATAAGATGGCCCTCAATTCTTTTAATTATAAATAAATAATAATAGACAGCAAAGTAGTATTATTGATTGAAAAAAATCAATTTTACTCAAAACAAAGTTATTCATTCAACTTTCAATAGTTTGAATGTACAAGTTATAAAATACAACATGTTTCAGATATATACCTGTTGGATCACTAGGGTCACAGGTAATAGTCATCAACATTGCCTCCTTTAAATAAAAGTTTAACATTTGTAAGAACATAACTCATATTTAGTAGTTGAAAGATCACGTACTTAGCTTTCAGTTTAGCATAGAAATATGTACATTGACCATTTAATTGAAAAAAAACAAGTCCATGAAGTCGACCAAAACTGACAATTTCATTTACGCAGTACTTCTGACGGTACGTAGTGGATGTTGCATTACACAACAATGAAGATAGGATGCTTACATATTTTCTAATGGTTAATGTTAGAAAAGACATTATAGCACAGTCAATCACATCTACAAACCAATAGAACAAGAGAACTTTAAACAGTATCTCTTTGAAAAAAAAAAGAAAACCTACTCAGATATCACATACATGCATCCAAAAATGTATAGACATTTTATGTCACACCTCCTCCCACGGAGCAGTTCTAAATGCAGATGAGTATGTTGATGATGTATCAGTGTCATCTTGTTTAGTTGGCTGAACTTCATCTGCTGTGACTACTAATTAAAAAAAAACTTAAATTGATCAAATAAAACAATAACTAGGAAAATAAAAGAAATATATATATATATATTTTATTTAAAATGATTTAGTTTAATCATAAACTTTTCATTTGGTTTCATTAAGATATGTCATATCTTATTATTATCATAACATAATATTTTATAAAGGAACAAGTTTCTTCAATTTTTAAGTTAGCAATTTGCTTCTTTTGAGGGGTCAAGAATGTCCGCAAGAAATTGGACGACTGTAAAGATCAGTTTCTTATCTTGGCCTACTAAGATCTTCAGCCATCTAGAGTCTCCTTCTTCTTGCTGTTCAGAAATCTTGAATAGATTGCCAAATAAAATTCTCTTATCGGCAAGGGCTGGGCAATTCATAATAAGATGTTTCAAGGTTTCGGGTGTGTTTGTATCCAAACAAAAATGGCAGAATTGATCCTTTGTGGGTATTTGTCGAATATTGGCTACTCTTTGTCTAGTTGGATAAGTGTTCAAACGAATTTTCATGAAGGCAGTACGGATAATTGGATCTGGGAAAAGTGCCAAGTATTTTGGAAGTTCATGAATCGCACGGATGTCAATCGAGCATTGTAGGTTCATAGAGTATCTTTGTTTTTCTACAGATGTTTTAGCCCAGTCATTCTGCTGCATTCTTATCTTTGCACGCTGGGGGCGGTTGGTAAGCATTTCTATTGTAATGTCCTCTTTTGCCATTTGTTGGACTAAGGTGGCTTTCCACATTTTCAGTATTGTGTTATGCATTGCATGGGGAGTCTCCCGTAGAATAAGAAGTGCAGGGATTGGATTTTCGTTTTCAGTTATCAACTTGCGCAGAAGGTCCATCTGCTTCCACCATACAATCGAGGAGAGGGATTGTAGGGCCAGTTCGAACCGTATTCTGACCATGGGGAAACTTTTTGGAAGGTTCAGAATCTTTCGCCAGAAAGCTGCTTCAAGGGTTTGCCATTTTACCTTTGTTGCTATGATCATGGCATCGCTTCCGTATGTAATAATGGGAATTACCTTTTTCCGGTAGAACGCCAGGATGGGTTTTAAGGAGAAATTGCAATAGCGACTTTGTAACAACACTCCTTGTCTGGCTAATCTTTGGATCTTACTTTCCATTGAGGTCACCCAAGCTTTTTCGGCCTTCTGCTGATTAATTAATACACCAAGGTATTTGAAGGTTGTAACTACATCGAGTGGTTTGCTCTCCATGATGAAGTTTGTGAATCTCAGTCGGGTGTTTGTAGGTTGGTGTTTAGTTAATGGGCCTCATTCCGAGTATGGTGGTAAGGGATAGCGGCCACCGGTAACGAGACCGGTGGCGGTATTCCCTTACCGCCATACTCCGAGTTCCCTCTGCGCCCTTGCCCTTAACGCCTGCTTTGAGCAGGTGTTAAAGTCGAGGGCGCAAAGGGACCTCCAAGCCAATAACGGTGACCGTAATGAACGGTCACCGTTATTTGCATCTTCCCCATTCCCATTGAGCCCTATGGGGGCTCATTTGGGAATGGGGAAGAGCCTTGGTGAATGGGGAATTACTGCCCCGCCGACCTTGGAATGGGGCGGTGATTCCGCCATCCACCAAGGCGCTGCTGGTCCGGGTACGGCGTCAACCAAGGCGTTAATAGCGCCATTGGTTAGCGCCGTACTCAGAATGAGGCCCAATGTCATGATTTTGGTTTTTTTGACGTTTATCTGCAACTCGTTGGTGTTCATGTATGTTTCTGTCATCAGCAGGTTTTCTTGTAGGCCTGATGGAGTTTTGTCCAGCAGTACAATGTCATCAGCATACATGAGGTATGCTATCGGGAGAGAATTGATTTTTGGTGGGTTTAGTGAGTCAGTTTTAATCCAGGAGAAATAATCAGCAGTATATAGATTATACAAGGTTGCAGCAAGGGGGCATCCCTGCTTTAGGTCGTTGTGTGTTCTTATTTCGCCTGTAGTGAGTCCTTGTTTTGTTAATCTAACAATAACAGAAGTATTGGAATAGAGTAGCTTGATGGGTTCACTGATCTCAAGTGGACATTTCCAATTTGCAAGTTTTTACAAAAGTTTATTCCTATTTATGGCATCAAATGCCATATGAAGGTCTATGAAGGCGGCATAGACTTGGGAGTTATTTTTTTAGTGTTTCATGCTTTATTAAATTTAGAATCAGAAGATTCACATTTGTGCCCACATTTGGCGTAAAGCCTGTTTCCCCAATTACTTGCTAATAGGGAGAGACACATTTTTATTCATTCGTTTGGTTATCCAAAATCAAGAAAATCAGCATACATAAATTTAAAAGAAATACATTGGGCCTCATTACACGGTAGGCGGTAAACCATGGTGCTATTAGCACCATGGTTGTCGCAGGTACCATACCGGTACCACCATGGAGGAAAGGGGAATTACCACCGCATTCCAAGGTTGGTGGGGCGGTAATTCCCCCTTCCTCCATGACCCTTCCCCATTCCCATTTTTGCCCCATAAGGCATAATGGGAATGGGGAAGGAGCTAATTACGGTACCGCAAATTGCGGTACCGTAATTAGCACCAAGGTACCTTTGCGGGTCCCAACTTTAACGGCTGGTCTACACCAGCCGTTAAGGTCGGGTCCCGCAAAGGGACCTCGTAGTAAGGTGGTAAGGGTTTACCGGTACTGGTGCCCTTACTGGTACCGGTAAACCCTTACCACCTACCGTGTAATGAGGCCCATTGTGTATTCAATGAAATTAACAATATGGCAAGCATTATTATGAAAGTATTTAAAAACAATATGGCGGACAATCATCACATTAGTAATGGAGCGCGATGTTATACGGAAGTGGGAGTAATATGTAATCAATCATTATTGGTAGTTACTACTTACCTGACTGTGTGATAAAATACATTTGGAACAGCATTGGGAAGTAACTTACGAGGCAGTCTAGGGCTACTCTATTTAGTGAACTTGCAAAATTCATACATATCCGATGAGAATTGGATGCTGCACATGGGGAAGTGATTACTCCTTATGCCCTCAAAGACATCCTTGTCTCGGCTGTCAACCTCAAAATCTGGGAAACTACATATGACAAACCATACTCGTATCAAAGACATGCCTTTAGGGAAAATGTGCAGCAGTGTACGAGGAGTCATAGCATGACGGAAATGTGTACGACTACACACAATACATGGAGGCATTGTTTTAGGTGCAAGAAGTTCTAAAATATCCTATAAAAAATATTTAATCTCTGGCGGGGGTTAGGAGATTTATGTTGATGTCCAGCTCCAAGCCATTGGACTGGATAAAGATGGTATCCACAAGCAAAGCAAAGGCAGTAGCAAAATATGGAGCATCGTTTTGGGGCTATGGTAACACACAAAGTATTCAAGTTTCCAAGAATTTATTTTTTTAAATAATTCTCGGCCTCCCCCAATTGGCCCAAAATGAAGGTGGCCATACTGAACTAGTGATGTCATTTCTGGGTGATGAAATGGAGTTGGAGCCAATCCTGCATTGGATCAGATTATGGGCGAATCCAAAAGATAGGGTAACACATTCTTTGATAAAGAAATCTCATAGCCAGAGGTGGATTTAAGAAAGTCCCATGGCTATCACAGGTAAGTAAGTGGTTGGTAAAACTAAATGTTGAACATCATCTGACCAACATCATGCTAATTACTGAAGTCTTGGTGACCTAGCTTAAGAAACAAGTGCTGTCTATCTGTAGGGCTGATAGAGAATACATAGAAACACAAAAGGGCACTAACAGAAACCTGGCAATTATCTCAATAGGCTCAATACAAAATTATCTATTATGGGCAAACAATCCGCCTGAGAGAAATCTTTTAACTCAAGTTTCATTCAATTTCCTTCCAATAAGATCCATATTGATCCGATGGTCAGGGGGCAAAGAGGGCAAAGTGTATCCCTTTGATTGCGAGGCAGTAGAGGACAACATGCACTTTGTGCTCTTGTGCCCAGTCATTAGAGCAAGAACGCTGGCCCAAGTCTTTAGAGACAATCTGCACAATGTCAACCTACTTTGCTATATCTACTGTTGACAGATAACCCGTTTGGGACTTGGTCACTACTGTCATTTTTGAGATAAGCATTAGCCAGAAGGGCATTTGTGTTGTCTTCTATTTCTACCTGACGGGTGCCTGACATTTGACTAGCCAATAACAATAAAGAGGGCAGACACATAGGATTGGGTACAAATTAAGGAAACAGCTTGAAGATGTAAGATCTTTAGCATATTTAAGTAGTTGTTTCTGTTTTTTTAATGCATTTTTGTATCAATATCATAAGTATTTGAAACTCGGTTGTACTGGTATGCACAAACAGAGTTTATAATGTAGTATTTACGGAATTCTTCCTTAATGGAATCCTTCCTTTATTGCGCACCTATGTTTTGATGCTTTTATGACAATATTGCCAAAATAAAGTGATTTTGGATTATAACAAGTATTCATTATGAAAGTATACAAGGGACTTATGAACTAATACATTAGATAGTTACAACAGAATATATAAGTTAGCCTGTAAATATAAAAAAATACATTACATTTGTGAGAAATTGATAAATATTGAAAATATCAGAAAATATATTATGGAGGGAAAATAGCCTCAAAAGTAATACACATAAACTTTGTAGATAATATTAATATACATAGATGAAACAAGAATTCAGTTACCTGTGGTTTAAAAAGTCGTGCAATGATAATATCTGTAATAGAATGCAAAGATGTTTTCTGACTAGGGAGTCTAAGTCGTTTATATATATGTGGTTCAGTGGGTGTGTATGTTAAGTTAGCGTAGGGAAGAACTGCCCTTAAATTCAGTTGGTCGTTTTTTTAGGGACGTTATATACATTCTGGACTTACTCTAATATTGCTATGTGTAAACATTTAGGTGGGTGTAGGATTGATAACATAAAATTATGTACAAAAAAGTTTGCCCACCCACAACCAATGTCATTCTGGACTTACTCTGATATTGCTATGTGTAAACATTTAGGTGGGTGTAGGATTGATAACATAAAATTATGTACAAGAATGTTGGCCCACCCACAACCAATTTGAGAGCAGGGCCAAAGTGAGTACTTCCTTTGATAAGGGAGGGGGCGGGGAGCTCAGGATGAAGTGAGCAGAAACAGTCCACACCCGTGTGAACCATGACATACATAAGTTGATTGCAGGGACATGCTCTTCAATAGGGAGTATGTTGACACAGTGTCTGGGGGGGCATGCAACCAAGGAACACTAGGTGTAAATCTCTATGAGTTGTACATTGTTTTCAGCACCCTGGACGTGGCCCCCTACCATCCCCCACTGTGAGAGCAGGGTCAAAGCGAGAACTGCCTTTGATAGGAGAGGGGGAATCAGGATGAAGTGAGCAGAAAAAGTCTACGCCCTTGTGAACTGTGACATGCATATGTTGTTTGCAGGGACAGTGTCTTCAAATGGGAGTATGAAGACACCCAGTATGTCATGGCCACATGGCCAAGGGACAGTAAATCCAAGACACCTATCAGTTGTACATTTTGTTCTGCACCTGTCACATGCAGGACAGTGGGCCCACCAACCCACACACATTGTGGACAAAGGTCCAAATTGATATGGGAGGGGCGGTGGGGTGGATTAGAATGAATTTATTGGAAAATGGGGAACACCGGCAACGTAGTACCAGTGACATGTGTTGATTTGGCACAAATAGCATTGAATATTTTCATTTGTACACCCTTATGTATTGATGGACTATGGACTTGGTGACTTTGACAAGAACTAATATTCATATTTCTTTTAATTAGATTTCTACTTTATTTTGAAACTATATAAAAAGTGACACAATTGTTCACACTTGCTTATTAAAGCAAACCTTTATGTATTCATCAATGTAACATCTGACAATGTACAGTTCTTGCAACCAAGACAAAAACATGATAAGCAGGTATAAGAAAAAGCAATGTGATCTATTATAGAATGAATTTAGTTATTGTTTATCTTGTCACGTGTAGGTTTCTGATTTGCTGTATGCTTTAAAACATTAAACAAAATGAATGTGTTTATGTGGGTTCGTAGTAAAACAATCATTTGGAAACAAAAACACGAATAGCAAAGGTTGATAATGTAACGTTATTAAAAGTATAACAATTATTTTAATATTTTAAAGTTTGCGAGAAGCATACTCTTAAGTAAATAATAGAATGATAGCAATATTCACTATAAGTTGTCTTGATTAGGATTTGAGAATAGCTGGACAAATCCAGTATATTCCTCAGAAGGACTTGGAAATTCCTCCTGAATGAATCTAATCACACAAGCAGGGATAGCCTGATGTACTGGGAATCCCATTCTTCCATGAATCCACCACATGCGTGGACTACAGACCACAATCCTTTACGATTTGTATGAATAATAGAGAGACAGTTGAACTAACTGAAAAATGTATTTGTACATTTGTTGTATAACTTGGAAAAAAGTAGGCATAGATAGGTAAGCAAAAACATATATGTTGGAGGTCTGGAATTCAATTGGAAATAGTTAAATGATAAGAAATGCAAAGTTATATTTCCAGGAAATGAAATAACTTGAGAGCAAGTCCTTTCCTTTCTTGGTAGGTTATACTGATGACAATGAAAGTTGCAGATTCACAAGAAAAAACAAGATTGACTCATTGAACATAACATAAGTAGAACTAATTTGTCAATGTAAATATACTTAACTCATTGGCATTGCAAAGTTATTTGTAAGACAGTAGTGCAAGGTTTGTTAATTTAACAGGGATAGACACAATTCTTTCTCATTGCTGGGAACACAAGGGGGAATGGTTACACATCAGAGAACATGTAAGGAAGGTCGAACTGAGGTCTCATTGCTGGGTCAAGCATAGTGGTGGAGGTTCATTTTAGGATATTTAAGCCAAGCAGCCAGAGTTTATGCAGCAATATATGTTTTCCAGCAAAGATGGCAACAATTGCCCTCATAGGCATGCACACCAAGTGAAAAAGTCTTCCATTCTTCTCGGATCTGGATCTTATGAATCATCGACACCGCTTAAAGTCATTTCAACATTTCTGTTCCTTGGTCTCCCTTTCCATTTCAAGCATTTCCTCATCCATGTATTCTGGTTCATACATGAAACCCCTGAATAACAAACATAATGTACAATGAGGATTGTAATAGGTGAACAAACATTGTGGGGTGGAACTAAATATTATTTAGATCTATAATTAAATTAATGTATGGATGAGCCATTTCTAAATAGCATTCATAAAAAATGGGAAGAGACAACCAACTCTCTTGATAAAATCAATGTATAGTCAATTATATATTAAAAACAAGTACATTACATAGAATAGATGATATTCACCATACTGCATACACAACAGCAGTAGGCAGAAAAATGCAAAGTAATCATTTTAACATGAAACAACATACAGATCTATGAAAAGGTTTTATATTTGGTTTACCAAACACATTTGTAAATAATTGAGTTATGGAAATGCAAAGCACATGTAGAGAAAGGTAATTTGAAGTAGCTGAAGTGCCTTTTTGTATTGTATGTCTCATCGTTGATTGCTGAACAGAGCAAAAAGAATGAGTCTTGAAGTCCAGAAATAAAATTGATGGCTATAAAGGATGGAGAAACAATCATGTTGTCCAAGAGAAAGGGTTTGTTGATGTTTATTGAGCACAAATGTGTCTTGCAATTTCTATGCAGTCCCCCCAATACATTTTGTACAAAGGACTTTTGTCTAAGTCATACGCTGATATTGTAGCACGGGGCATAGCATAATGTTTGCCATGCTGATGTCACATAGATGGGCGTGTGTCTTCATTGCCTCCGGGGCATTTGAATTTAGGGGGATCTATCGACTGATTACATCATTACAAGATAGTGGTTTTAGACCAGTGTGGTTTGCAGATACAAATGTCTCTAAATGAAACAATTTAATTGATAAATATATGCTGAAAAATAGATGTCTGATTGATTGGTCAAATGTAGCTCCTGAGAGAACGTCACATTTAAATAACTTTGTAGGCACCTGCATTTGATACTCACTTACAGACATTAATTAATAAGTTGCACTGGGATCTTCCAGATTATATTTGAAATATAAGACCTGTGGATGCGATTTTCTGAGGGAAACTACTTGCATTTGAACCTATTTTTCTAGTTTGGAACCAATGCCTGTTAAGTTGGTTAACGCATCTGTTCTGCTTACCCCCCATGTATGGATCTGCGGTGCCCTAATATAGATGTGGAAATTCTTGATTTACAAAGAGCTGACTAATGAAAAATTCAAAGATTGTAAATATTGCATATTAAGTATATTCTGCTGCATGCAACAGAGAACATGTTCAATCTAAGTAATTCTTACTTATAATGGTAATCATACAATATAACATTCTATCCATTAATTAGTTGCTCTCCTATGTGATTTGTAATGATCCTTCTGTGTATCATTTTCTCATAGAACAATACAAATTCAAGTTGCACAAACATGTTTATCATGTTGTTTTTCAAATAGCAGAAAGCATGCAGAAGCACATTCAAATTTCTTCAAATAAAGCCTACACTTCACTGCTTCTTTACCCCATTACTTCCTGCAAATGTAGAACTCCGAGTAAGCCACAGCAAATGTATGTAACAGAGCCACAGATTGGCCTGTAATGGAAGGTTTGAAAACTACCCATCCCCTTTCAGATGTGTATGGCAGTGACAGCCCACATTTGATGAACAATCATTTAGAATCATTCTTTTGATTAACGAGTATCATGACAGAATGCTAATTATCTTTGGAGCACAAGCGCCTGATAGTCCTTTGCATAGTCTGAAGACAAGACTTTCAGGATGTCTGATCCATGTCCCCTCACCTGCATCTAGGTGACAAGAGTGGTGGCATCTTCAAGGAAAGCCTACCTGCTGCTCAAGACTGCTGCTACCCAGGGAGTGTGCTTCAGGTCCAAGGTTCTGTCAGCATTGTTTGATTCTTGTCAGGTACAGCAAACTGACTTAAATATGAACTACCCTTGAACTGATAACTCTATCTTACTTTCCCATTGCCTGTCCTTTGAGCTACACTTTGCGCCAATTCACCAAGAATCCAGTCTAGCCATGAAGTAGAAGCCACTCACTCCTGATACCGTACATTCAAGACCAACTGGCACATTCAAACCATCATGGCAGAACTACCTGCATTTTCACCATCAAGCTGGCCATCAGGTGATCAGGCCATGACAAATGAAACAATTTCTACCTGTAACTGGACACCCTTGAGGCTGTCAATCTGCCCATGGGCAACAATACACGCACTGGTCCCTGAATCCAGTCAAGCCACTCACTGACTTCAAACCATGACTTGCTTCATTAAAAAAAAAACACTAAAGATCAGCTTAATGCTGTCAAGCCACTACAACTTACTAAGGTAGTGTTTTCAATGGGGAGATGGCCCTAAAAGGGATTTTTAGTTTCTGACGGCCTGGCCTTTTTGCTTTGAGCCCTATAGACAGTTAGGTCACCACTGCACACCTTAAAAGACATCTAAAAGTAATAATTGTGCATTTCTGCTTGCTTTTCCTCCACCCTGCAATCTCTACCTAGAGTCACCAGCAAATATATATGTAGGTTTGCCAAGATCTGCGTATTTGATTTACAGAGGCAACATTGTTTAGTGTTTTTGATCAATTGTCTCTGTTTTAGTACATTTCTATATAAGATATACACAAATATGTGTTCTACCATTGGGACCGTATTTATAGTAACTTATTTAAGAAAAAAGTCATGAGTGCAGGTATCCCTGCCGGATATCCCTTAAAATACTCCAGGTATGATGATCTAACAAACTGATAATGTGAAGCAATGTATTAATTAAGAGATGTCAAAGAAGAGACCATTATTTATTTAGGTCAAAAAACGAGAAAAAACAAACAAATGGCACCTGTGACAACAGTTAATGTATAGACATAGGATATACGTGTCCATAGAGATATTTTCTTTTTACCCCAATCCTTTGAATAAAGGCATAGTATTGCATAGAAGTAAAGTAGGGCATCCACAAAGTGTAATGCACAAAAAACAATGAAAAGAAATACTTTCCGTGAATTTATAAAATAAATATCGAAATAAACAACGTAATCTGTCAGTCTCTTGGTTTTAAGATTTCTATTTACAAAATGTTTTTGTGTACCTAGGTTAGAGTTTGTCTATAACATAGACATCGATGGCATGGACTCTATTTCCCTAGGTTTTTTGGGTCTGCCAAAGTGTTGTTAACACCAAGAAAAAGATCTTATACAGGAATGTCTCGATAGATTCCGAGAGATCCCTGATCTGGCACGTTTCCAGAGAAATGTCCAGCTCGCCTTCGTCAGGGAATCTCCGTAGGCCCTCTGGGGTACACCGTGTATGTTTTTTAGTCATCTGCCTGGAGTAGATTATATATCAATTGATCATAGGCCTTAGTAACTTTTGTAGTCACTAACGCAGTCTGGAGGGGTGAGTGATGGACTCCAGGGTACAGGGCCGCTGCAGGTGGGGTGGCAGTGGGTCTGGAGGTAGTCAGAGTCTGATGGTGTGTTTGAAAGGAGGGCCTGGTCAATTTTTTGGGGGACGTCAGAGAGGTAGAGAATATCCTCACTGAGGAGCACAGCTTTTATTTTGTGTCTATTGAAGAGACACAAAATAAAACACTATAATGCTTATGTCGAAGATTTGTGTGCACAGAGTATTAAAAGCCTGGTGCGACACTACACCAAAGTGCAACCCTCTGTGGGTGAAAGGCATGAGGGAGGTTGCTACAACAACACGTGTGCTAGAAATCCCTTTAGTGCAATGCTAGGGGAACGCTTACCTTGTCCAGGCCTCTGGCTGGCAAGAATACAGACGCCCCGTCCATTACAGGCATACACTCTACAAATGTGCCACTTTAGCCAAAGTAAAAACACTTGGAGTTTATCTAGATCAAGAAAAGAATATGAAGGTCCATGTGAATACTGTGATCTCTACCTCTGCCTACTACATTAAGCTGTTGTGCCAACTGAACTCCTTTATGTCAGAACAGAGTTGTGCCAGTGTTGCAAGAGCTATACTGGGTGCCAAATTATATTATTGTGGTACTATGCTTGTTGGAATAGGCAAAGGGGAAATGGGCAAATGACAGTGCATTCAAAATAGCACAGAGCGGGCAGTAACTGGTCTAGGAAGGAGAGAACACATGACTCCAGCCAGGAGAGCATTACATTAATAATAATAATTTGCAATTATATAGTGCTTCAAACCCTCAGACATCTGAGCGTTGCTTATTATTACCCAGGGTGTGTGGTGCTCATTTATCAACCTTGGAAGGATGAAAGGCTGAGTTGGGTCCTGCCGAGATTCTACTCACTGTGCTATCTGCCCGGCATGCATTGGCTTCTCGTGGAAGCAAGAGTCTCTTTTCAGACCCTGACGATGGCACATAAATGCCTTTTTGATGATGGTATCTTGCGGAAAGGCTCTCCTGGATTCCTAATTGCAGGTTTCTTAGATCCAACAACTTTAAACTGCTAGTTGTACTAAAGGCCAACTTGTTTGTGGCCAGACAAGGTGCCTTCCATTTCTTGTCTCCTAAACTATGGAATACATTAGCCCGAGATGTTAGGGGGTGTAAGCCCTTAGCTCTTTCGAAAAGAGTGTTGAAAGCCCATTTATTCTCTTGAGGTTGGCTTTCCCTGGTCATGGCTTTGTTCTTTATCTTCTTTTTCTGGCTTCCTGTGTCTTTGTTAATGTGAGCACTCTGATGCCTCGGCGCTTGTTTTCTGGCTATATAATTATCAAATGAATAAATGATTTTATTAAATATATAATCACGATTTCTTGATGCATTTAATCAAACAATGCCAAACGTCTTAGAAACAGGGGGAAGAACATTTTCCTTTTACAAATTTGCATCCTAAATCCATCCCCACTAGGTGCTTTACCCAATGGCAGCTTTATTTTAGTTTTTTCGAATTTCTTCTGTTGTAATGGGCCTGTTGTAATGGGCCTAATGAATCGATACGCAGCCTCCATTGTAAGTGAAGGTAGCCTCACTTTATTCAGGAATTTAAGGGCAGACACATGAGTTGGTTGTAGTGTTTCTTTAGAGATCTGATTATATATGGAAACAAAAGCATGGTCCATGCCTCCTTCAGCTGTTACCACTGCATGGGAGACAAGGTCTATAATGATATCAAGCCACGAATCGGCCGCTCAGACCGTAATTTTCAATGCCAGTCGTTTACCAACATATGATGCTACCTCATGACCCATTTGAGTTCCTGCCTGCCTGTTTAATATTTCCTTCTCAAGTAGTAAATCCTTCAGTGCAGAATGAGCCTTCACTAGCCGGGGACGTAATTTCATCAACATGTCAGTGGTAGTGGACGTGACATCGCACAACCTTTGACCTCTGATGGCATCACAGGAAGTGATGTCGTTTGACCCCGCCCCCAAGTGACATCAAGGGAAGTGATGGGACACGACCTTCAGATGCATCTAACACCCATGTTTCCCGCAGAACATACAAACACACACTATCACATTCCCACTCATTCACCCACCAGTCACTCACTCATACACCTTCTCTTACATCCACTCTCACGTTGCATTCTACACACAGGCAGACACACACTCAGAACATTTAAACACATACACTAGCACATTTATTCTCATTCATTGACCATTCACTGACCCACAGCAGATACATACATCTGACATGCACTTTACACATGCAAAATACACATCACTTAAAAAAATAAAGGCTTCTTACCTGTTTTTCCAGCTTTGATCCATCACTCCCGACCATCTCTGGCTCCTCCGTTCTGCTCACAAACAGGAACCAGGAAGCTGGGAGAACTTCTTGGTTCATGTATATGAGCTGCGAGGAAGCCGGAGGAGAAGGGGTTGGAGTTGATCCTTGCATGTGACACATACCGCATGTCATGGTCAGCTCACCCTACTGAGTGCTTCCTTCTTGCGCTGCAAGTCCCGGCACATCCTTCACTCTGATGGGTGAAGACTGGGCCGGTGCCCCCTCAGACCTGGTGTGCTGGGGCCCCCACTACTCCAGTGCCCAGGAGCTTCCATTTAAAAAGAAAAAATAATATTTTTTACAAGAGTCACAAGGAGACCGCAGGGGTAGGAAGGGAGACCACAGGGGTCGCAGCTGTGACACGAGAAAAGAAGAAAAAAGAAGGTAAGTGGGGTGGGGAAGAAAAAAAAAAAGTACCGCAGCCTCCGCCGGGGGACGATGGAAGCCTCGGAGCGAGGATGGTCCCGCTCCGAGTCTTCACACGGCTGGAGGTTTCCATCGTCCCCGCCGGAGACTGCGAGATAGAAGGTAAGTAGGGTGGGGTGGGAAGAGGGAGGAGGAAAGGGGAAAAAACGGTATTACCTGAGTCCCCGGCGGGGGACGAGGGAATCCTCCAGCCATGGGGAGGCTCGGAGCGAGGATTGCCCCGTTTCGGGCCTCCTCATTGGCTGAGGGGCTGCCACGGCCCTCGCCGGGAACAGAGTAGCTGGCACGCACGGTGTAAAAGGGAATACCGTATGGTATGGCTCACAAATGAGCCAATCACCACGCTGTATTCCCATTGCGCCGTGCATGCCGGGTACTAATGTGCGTTATTGTATGGATGGATGGAAGCAGGTTTGGAATTTGTGAGGTCACAGGGACTGAGGTAATATTGGAATGTATACATGTGAATGTGAGAATGCTATGAACCTGGTGTTCCACTTCTGGACTTGTTGTGACTAAATAAAGGAACTTAATGCAAAACTTACCAGAACTGTCCTAGAAGCATCTTCACCACAATGGTCATGAGCTGGTCTTTTCAGAGCCCAAGGAAATGGACCCAAGTGTGACTAAGGAAAAGGAAAGGATTTGTATTTGTGTTAATTTATTAATATGGTGCTTTTGTCAAAGCGCCACAAATACAGTTTAAAAACAGTACCACAATAGATGCATCATTGGGTACAACCAAAAGAAGAGAAATTAGGACATAGATGATAGGAGATTGTTTTTGAGATAAGTGGCAAATAGAGAGTAAGGAAAGAGTAGAACATATATGAAGTGGTAGAGCATTCCAAAACTTAGGGGCAAGAAGACTGAAAGAATGACTGGGATGGAAGATTATGAGAGGGGGTGTACAATGAAACCAAGGAGCAAAGGTAACCATGTTGCAAGCCCATAGACACATTTAAAAACAATACAAATAAAGCAGAGGTGGAAACGAGTTTCAAAAGATTACCAGTGAAGAGAGAGAAGGGAAGTGGTAATGTAAGAGCAAGGGGAAATACATCAAGGGTGCTAACCGCAGGAGAAAAAATGGGTCGCAGAAGGTCTAGATATGATGCAGGAAGACCACTTAGGAAACAAGAACAATAGTCAAGATGGGAAAAAACAGGGAAGTGATAATCTTTTTTGTGGCATGATATGTAAGGGAAGGACATGCTTTTCAAATATTTTAGATATGTGAGGCAAAGGAGAGAGAGGAATCAAAGAGAATGCCTACATCATGGGCAGACGATGAGAAGGGAAGGGAGACACGTGGAAAGCTAATTGCTGGTGGGGTGGTGGGGGGCAAAAGAAGCCGAAAAAGCTAGAATTTCAGTGTTAGAGGTGTTAAGATGCAAAAGGTGTGAGTGCATCCAAGTTTGGATAGCAAATAGACATTCAGAAACGGAGGAATATAGAGTTTCAAAAAAGGAAAAGGAGATATATAACATTGGGAGTCATTCCGCATACCAATATGCAGACAGCCTAAAAGAGGATACAATAGCAGACAGGCGGGCAGTATATAGTGAAAAGAGAAGAGGGCCTAAGACTGATCCCTGAGGAACTCCATGAGCAAAGGAAAGGAGCGAGAATTGGATCCACCTCAAGCAACAGAAAAAGAAGGATCAGAGAGATACGACCTAAACCGGGAGAACGCACTGCCAGAGAAACCAAAGGAGTACAAAGGGGAAAGTAAAGTGCAATTATCCACAGTGCAAAAAGAATTTGAGAGGTAAAGAAGAATAAGAAGGGAGGATGGTTTAGAGTGTCTAGCAGATAGCAAAGAATTCGAGTCAGAAAGGATCGCCGTTTCGTAGAATTAAATGGGCAAAAACCTGATTGAGAAGGCAGAAGATGAGAGTTAAAATGGTGATAAGATGATACCTGAGTGTAAACCACCCACTCTGAGATGTTGGAGAGGTAGGGAAGCAGAGAAATAGGATGCTAGTTCGAGATTTTAGAGGCAGCAAGTGAGTTTATTTTCAGAATTGAAACTACTCAAACTAGCAAAAGATAGAGAAAGGTTAATTAATGGAGTTAGGTAAGCTAGTAGAAAGAGAAAGAGCTTAGTGATGAGAGTGGCTGGTATGGGATGAAGAAGAGAGGCAGTAGGGTGAGCGTGTGCACGATATAGGGCAGTATCAGATTCTGAAACGGGGAGAAGGTGTAGAAAGCAGAAGATGAGCGAGGAGACATGACTGGGAATTAATTATCAGTAGATGAAGAAGCAGAACGAAGATGTGCAACCTTAGAAATTAGGAAGTTTGCGAAGTCGGAGGGCGTAAGTGAGGAAGAAAGCAAGGGATCAGGAGAGTGCAGAGCAAGAATGGGATGAAGGAGTTGAAAGAGACATTGAGGATGAGGAGATTAAGAGAAAATAAGATTAGAAAAACACATTTTTAGCAGCAGCAAAAGAGGAGTCTTGATAAGTGTGAATAGGAGAGAGAGCAGTAAGATCGGAGGGGGGAGCTAGTATTTTTTGGGCAACCGTTCTGTCTGCCTCTAGTAAGAGCACAGGGAACGGAGGTCTGCAGTTAACCAAGGTTGAGGGGTTTTAGCAGAAGGTCGAAAGGAACGTGACAGGTGATGTATATCCAGAGAGGAGGAACGAGCACGTTTTAAGGTATCAAAAGACAAGGTAGATTAGCTAGCGGGTGGGGGGGGGCTTGGGAGGGGGGGGCTAGAGATTAGGGTATGTAGAAAAAAGGAGCTGTCATTTTGCGTTAAAAGGAGCAGGACACTTAGGAGAAGTATATAAGAAAGAAAGGAGACAAGAATCTGAGAGAATAAAAGGATAGAGAGAAACAGAAGAAATTGGGGGATTTCAAGTTGCCTGCAGTGGGGGCAGCAGCCATCCAAGGACCCCCCCCACCCCCCAAAGATGGTCCCATGAGCCATTGCGACCTACAGAAACGAATATGACCGTATGGATCTGGATAATGTATTGGAGCACACAGGGCCTCCTAAATGGCTAAGGCAGATGTGCACCGCTGGATTGATAGAAAAAAAAGAGGGCCGTGCCAGGAGAAGCTAAAAAGTGACTGTTAGTATAAATGTGGAAACTGCAAATGACTGCCTAGGGAGACCTTCTGGGGGAATGCAACAAGGTGCTTGGAAATGAGGAAGTGAGAAAGAGAGTGCCTGATGTTGAAGGACGGAGGCTGCAGAAGCTTAATGGACATAGTGCCGGAAAAGCAGGCCCGTAACAACGTGGATGGCGTAGTTGGCAGGGAGTTCCATTGGGCATGCATGCTTAGGTCAATAGAGGCTGATGGCGCCAGTCAGTGAAGCTCCAGGGTGGCATTAAATACAGAAGGCATAGAGGCAGATGATAATGCCAGGGTGATACAGACTGAATATGTATTGCAAGTGGAAAGGAGATTGTATCATTACAAAGGGGCTCGGCAGCCTGAGGCCTGGCGATAGCAGTTGAAATTGATAAAAAGTTAAAGGTGCCTCCAGTCTTAATAATGTTGTGTGGAGCACCTGACTTGGCCATGGTGTGCTGTGCAGTGGGCGAAGTGTACGAACAGAAGAAGTGGAACAATATTCACGGTTGGCCTGCCCCCACTCCCCACAAGTCCCATCACAATGCCACCTCGCAAACACAATACAAACCCCCAAACATACTCTGGAACAGTTTCTTTTTAAAATAAAAGTATAGGAGCAGAACAACTTCATTTAAAAAAGTAGAGGAGCACCGCTCCCAACCACTCCCGCCCACCTCGACCATTGGTATTGTGGTAGAACACATGTTACTGAGGAGGGTGATGCAGTGCGCGGGCACCCAGCAGACTCCTTTAGAACCAGTCCAGGATATCCGTATCACCTGGATGCCTGCGAGCGACTGACGATCTGTCACCCACATTACGTAGAGTTTCGGGGAAGGGGCCCATGCGTGTGAATGCACCAGTGCCTGGCCAGGGACACTGCGTTGGGAAGGGCAGTGCTCCTTGGTTTGCCCGCGCGGGTTGCAGATTGGTGATGGAGCAGCTGTGTTAGTGTGGGAGTATGTCCAGGGAAATCTGCCCATGGGTTAGAGTGCGCGCCAGAAATAGGAAGGCGTTCCCCACATGGGATGCTTCTGAGGAACTCATGATGCCCCGGCATAGTCTATGGCTAAATGCATGGGCTCCGGATTGTTCTTCCCAAATGATTGGACCAGGTGAATGGGAGAGTTTCTAAAATCCCTGCTGAATGGAGCACTGTGCAAATGTATGGGAAATAATGTTTTAGGCCTGAAGTTTGTATTAGTAGTTAACATGTTGCACGATTTACAGGTATAACGCTCTCCAGAATTAGTAAATCTCGTGCAGCAGAACGGCAATACGCACTTTCAGGATATGCTCGTATTTGAATTGGGGCCGCAATATCAGATGCATGGGAGAGGAACAGTAGGACTTCCACGGGTGTGCACGTGAATTGGAAGCGTGGCTGTAAAGGAGTGGATGTATTGGAGAGTGTTATGAAGGCACGGTAGATACAGTGTCCAAGGTTATGGTGGGTATCACATCATTTACTGAAGTGCCACAGGGGCGTATGCAGGGCTATGCCATGGATGTATTGTCTATTATTTATTGGACAACACTAATGTATGCCAGGTGCTACGGAGGTATAGCAAAGTGTCAAGTGGGCCTTACGGATGTGTGTCAGAGGTTGTGGGTGGGCATCCTTTTGACTGCAGGACATCACAGATATGTTCCAGATGTTATGGCTGTGTGGAATATTGTTAATTGGGCAAATTGAGTCTGAGTGCCAAGTGTATTGGAGTGTTAGAAGTAGATTATTGGGCATCACACATGTGTGCCTGATGCACTGGGATAGCGAATCATTGATATGGAGGCGCATTAAGGAGTCAAGTACTGACTATGTTATATTAGGGCACCCTGAGTGTCTAACATGTGGATGAATTGTAGTAAGTTATGGAGGCACAGTACGGTGTCACATGCTCTGGATAGATATAGTGTGCAGTGCAGCTGTGAATCTGTGAAGGCTGGCATGGAGGCACAATAGGGTGTCAAATCTTTTCAATATTGTGCCGGGGCTTGCATTGTTGGGTGTTGGCATGCACTGAGTTTCTGGAATGTTGTTCCTTGCATCGCTGTGTGCTGGCGTGTGCTAAGTGCTTGGGGTTATGGATGTGGATGTAGTTACTGCAAGTATTGCCGGGTTATGCTCGCGTGTGGATGGGATTATGTAGTTGTTAGCGGTGTGGTTACGTGTGTGTGTGTGGTCAGATGTGGAAGAGTAGTTATGGAAGCATGCCTGCATTGTGGGCACGTTTGAATACATAGAGTAGAGTTGTTCATAGAAATTGTGTCTATTTTGCACACTGATGAGATGAAAGGCACACAGTGAGCTGCCGAAATGTAAAGTTGAGGTGGAAGCAGGCAAAGACCTAAGGAGTATAGCTTATGTGAGTAGATGAGAATGAACGAGGGTTTGTGAGGTAGTACTTTTGAGTTTGGAGAGTTGTACAAATTGATTTTTTCCTTAAAGCTTTGTAGGAAACTCAGGTTTAGCATTAAATTTTGCAACAAGGACTGTTGTATCAATATGAAATGTAATATGTTTGTGTAATGTGCTTATAATGTGCGGAGAGATGGTGCTGTGAATGTACAGAACTAGAGCTGTACTAATGGATTTAGTGCTGCAGGAATGCTGCATATGTTTATTTGTGTGCGTGTTCTGTGAAGCATATGAGCTTTGTAGGCATGAGTAAGGGTGTGTAAGGAGGTGTTATATAAGAGCGTTAGCCAACTCGGGTGCGAGTGGCAGGTATATTGGAGTGTTAGCTATGGTGTATTGGGCAACTTTTGCATGAGTGGCTGTGTGTATGTGTTGATATTAGGAGGGTGAGCTATGGTGTACTCAGCAACTCCTGTGGGAGTGCAGTTGGATTGGAATGTTAGTTGGTGCATTGGGCAACTGTGTGAGTGATGGTTTTATTGGAGTGTTAGCTATAGTGTATTGGGGAAATCTTGTGTGGATTTCGGTTGTATTGGAGTGTTGGCTATGGTGTATTGGCAACTCTTGTATGAGTGGCTGTGTGTGTGCATGTGTTGATGTAAGGAAGGTGAGCTTTGGTGTACTCAGCAACTTCTGTGTGAGTGCAGTTGGAGCATTGGGCAACAGTGTGAGTGATGGTTTTATTGGAGTGTTCATTATAGTGTATTGGGCAAGTCTTGTGGGAGTTTCCGGTTGTATTGTAGTGCTAGCCATGGTGTATTGGGCAACTCTTGTGTGGATTTCAGTTGTATTGTAGTGTTAGCTATTGTGTATTGGCAACTCTTGTATGAGTGGCTGTGTGTGTGTGATTGTGTGGCTGGAAGGAGGATGAGCTTCTTAGGTTGTTCCTTCAAGTGTTCTAACTGCTGCCCCTATCCATACATTGTGATAGGTTGTGTGCCTCCCTGGGGGGCTGTGGGACCTGTGGGCCTTGTGTTTTTGGGATTGAATTCCCTCTAGTCAGTGACACAGAATCCCACACGGGCGTGCCCATGGGCCACGTCTGAAAAAGGAGTTGATGCTCTTCATTTAGACCCACACCCTTATTTTCACTTTGGGTAGACATGTTTGTAATGTTTACAGCCTTGGTAGCTAGGGAAGCAATCTCTACCTCAGCAGTCAGACCTTGCTCCTCAGGCTTCCTCTCTGGGTAATTCTGTATTCTTGAAGAGGATTCTGCCTGAGCCCTAATAAGTCTCCCGTCAGCAAGATCTGCAAATCCATAATTTCTTTTACTCTTTATTCAAATTCACAATCTGTGGTGCTACTTGATTGTTAAAAGCACTCGCTCTTGGTTGTGGAGAAAAGAGACAATGAGAGACTTTGATTATGGGAGGACATTGCAGCCCTACCATTTCCCTAAATTCTTGGTCCTTAACCACCGGCAACTGACATTTCTTTTTTCAGATGCTGATATTAATTGTACTTCTGCATCCATGGTCTTTTCTTTAGGTTTAGCTTCAACCTTATGATTTATCAGGGTGTATGTACAAGTTGTAGACATCTGGAATCGGGTTACTAATGTAGTAAAAAATGCAGGGGAGTAATGGGTTTGTGTTGGTAACTATGGTCTACCATCTATGCAAGTCACATGATATTACAAGGATAAAGTAGAACATAATTGGCTCTGTATAAAATCAGTTTTACCATCAAGAGACAGAATTAGATAGTGGTGGGGAACTCAAAATTTCCTTCTGCTAATGAAACCAACAGAAACACATTAATAGGGCCTCTGTCTACCACTCACATTTACAAAACAAGATCTCAGTGCCCAATCTCAAGGAACAATCTTTTCAGTTGTTTGGGGAGTGAACCCTTTTAAGAAACCCTTAAAAACAAAGGAGCCTGTACCACACTTTATTACCATGTGCAATGTCCTCTGATAGCTTAATCTGCAGCCGGCTCTGTTACTTTAATGCCTAACACAACCTTTACTATACTTTTACTTCTGTGACTTCTTTATGGCTTCTCAGTGGATTCATACTGGCTTCTTGATGCCACCTCCCTGCAGCTCAAGCTCTGCAAAACTTGACCTATGAAGGTTTTCCATACTGGTCTCTTTCCCTATACACCATCTCACAAAAGAATCAACTGCAGCAGATACCACACTGTGCCGCACAGAGTTCCATGATAACTACTGGTGTACTGCCCAGTTTGCCTGCTTCCACATCTTCCTTACCCAGCCAAACTCTGAAACACAGCCAGCAGTTGGACACCAACAAGCCATACCCCTATGAAAGAGGGCTGCATTCACATATGCACCCATTTGGTTATTAAAACACAGACCTCTCCCCCACTCTGCTGCTGCACCGCCTCCAGACTTATTCAGTCAGTTCTGTTATAGTACGTAGTCCCAGGGTCTTACGGAATGGAGAATCCAGGGATCTGAATATTGTCCAAGCAGACATTGAACCAAGATGCCAAGTGCACCTCTAAAGCACTCAGTACACTCCATTAATGTTTCCTTCAAGTTGGTAGACATAGAGCGGCAAATTGGGCTGGTCATCAAGTGACACACTGCCTCTCAGTGGCATCCATCTTCCCTGACAAGGGTGACACTATCGAACATATTTTTAGTGACATATATAATAATAGGTAAAGGGTTACAGACCCACTCAATCACAGGAATGCATCCATTCAAATATTTTGGTTGTCACTCAAGTAATAGAAGATGTTGCATACAAATGTTGTATACTTTACTGAGTGCATACTACAGAGTGTTGATTTACTCAGGCTTCAGGACAACAACATTACGGGCTGGAACAGTTCCTGGCTTGCACTTCCTCTGGGAATGGCAGCTTTATAAAATGTGAGCCATGATCACAGACAACCACATCTGGTGCACAAAAATACCTTCATTGGAATAATGTCTGCCTCCAGGACATTATAAATGGATTTTAAAAGAGAGTTGAGTTGGCACTGCCCTGTTGTTGTATCCCATGAAAGTGATGGAACTTCCATTAACAAAAAGGGGATTCTTATATCTGGATAGGTGAGCTTACTCACCTATGACAAATATGGGATACATAGTGTAAAACCTTCCTGCAGGAGATTAGGGTAGCTTGGCGAATCATCCAAATGAATATCTCATTCAAGCTTTGTAAATCAGAGTAAACAAGGTACAACACATAGACTAACTAGGTATAGACACAAACAACCTGCAACCAGGCTACATCACAGAATGTTTGCTTGTACATTGAATATGCCATCACACGATTCCTAAAGACTTCAAGGAACCTCACTTGGACATCTGCCAGGAGCATTTTTTCCTTCTCTGTCTATGGGAGAAAAGGTCGTGGGGCTGTAAGATCAAGCAAGGAATATCGAGGCTTAGTTCCACCAAAAATTGGATCCGCCAGTCACGAAGTAGAAGATTTATTCTGTACAGATTCAAATATCAAAGCAGATAGCTATCTGGCTCCCAGCAACTCACAGTGTGTACCAGAAACACTGTGAGGGGAGTGAGTCCTGTTCATCACAAAACATGCAGTATTTATTCACAGTCCTGGTCATAGCTCAGCCCATCTCCAAACTAATAGGTTACAAATTTGGGTTTCTGCCCAGTTTACATAACAAATATACATTATTGGCTTGTACTTTTAACATGTTGTCCCATCCTTGAAGATTCAAAAGGTGTTGTTGGTTCTCCAGCTTAGGTTGATCCTAGTTTCAAGAAACAAATTCAATAACTTATTGCTAAGGTATACAGTTCTAATTTGTCTAACATTCAGTTCTTTTGTTTGAATATGGCTGAGGCTATTGATGCAGAAAACACTTTAAATTGAAGTTCACTTTGGCTCCAAGTTTCCTTAAAAATACTGACAAACTTTGTTGTCGTCAGCTGTGTGGATCTTTCGTTTTTTAGAGTAAATTATGTTTCAAGAAAAAACACACAGCATTAGTTTATATGCATTGTATATCATTGTTTGAGGGAGGATGAGTTTTGCAGACATAGATAACACTTTGAATGAGAGTTCATTCTGACTACAAGGTCTGTTTGCACAGGACAAATAGTCTGCTCTGCCAGCCCTAGTGTTGACATAGGCTCAAAGGTTGTTTCTGTTCTGGCAGCTGAAAACATAGTTAGTCATTACTGAAGAGAGAGCAGAAGATTAGAATCAAGATGGAGGATATTTTCCAAGATGGCGTTTGAAGTCAATTGTAATTTGGAACTTTGCAACGCGGTTTTCCTCGCGGAGCGACTAGTCTTAGGCCAATAGAAATATGAAGGAGGCACTATACATTTTCCATTTCACAAGGCCCCCTCCCTCCATTCCCTTCGCAGTGAACACTCTATGCTTATCCCTCCGTTGGCCATACGCCTCGGGCCAAAGGTGACGACACCCGCGGGATGACAAATACAGATGTAAATACCACAATAGAGCTGATTATTGACTCCATTTTGTATCTGTACAGACTCCATTTTGCGCTGAACCCCGACTCCATTTTGTATACGTCAAAGCAGGCCTCACAGCAAAGCCAGCTTGCAGGCCTGCAGCTCTCCACCTGGCACCACGCACAGTTAGCCAGCTACTTCCCACACCTCCTCCCCTCTGTGTCCCTGCAGCAGCCCTGTTCTCACGGGAGACTGGGCATGAACAGCTACAAGTTAAACACTGTATCTCTCGCCTTCCTCCTTCCATCACTGACCTGTGAATGACCGGCCAAGAGCCTGGGACGGGAACAAACAATTCATCTCCACAAACATGTCTTGTCACTTGCAGACGCTACTCTTAAGATATATGTTGTGTCTAACCCCCCAACCTCACACCCCTTTTGATGTAACAGATGCATGTCCCACAACTGTGTGCCACCCTGTTTCACCCACAACTCTAATCCCCTCTGTAAAGCTATACATCCCCTCTTGTGTTTGTGTATAAGGGGGCTGCCTCTAAGAGATGTAACAGAACAATCATTAATTAACATATCTAAATCAATTGCAATGAACATGATATTGTAACTCACCTTTCTGTGTCCTACAATGTTGATCACATATCGCGCCCTACCAGAGATCCTCGCAATTGTAAGAGATGCTAAGTGACTTGTTTTTTATGATGCAAAATGTATGATCCGCATGCTCACTGGTTTTCCAATACTATGTGTACTCGCAAATGTATTCAAATGGTATAAGATTCTCATGTGTACAATATAAATGGTGAGGCTACAAGGCTAATGTGAATAGAGCCGTCCTGTAGAATGATAACCATGGTGAATGCAAAGGCATAGCTCACAAGGTAATCAGAACCTGCTTATTACCTTTTGTAAATGAAGTGGCAGAAACTTGTTTTTACCTTATTCCAATGGTTCACATATAACCCCACTAAGTGAACTGGGTTAAATTAAACCCACCACTGTGCCTTCTCCCCCTCTCCGGCAGTGCCTTGCTCAACAGCGTGCCCTCAGCCCCCACCATTCTCCCCCTCATGATGGTATGATGACAGAAGGCCCATGTCTCGCTGATGTTTTAGTGTAACAAATGTAGCCTCTCACCCTTCTGTTGAGCCCTCACAGAGTGGTCACCTTTTTGCCCCCTGACACAAGATGACCCACACACCTTCTTTCCCTTTCAGGTGCACAAGATAAATGTATGTATAGATAAGTTTGAAATATATTATTCTCCCCTCCCTGTGGCAAGGATGTCAATGATATTGTTTATGAGTGTCTCTTTATTACATACTTTGAAGTAGTGTCTAGATTAGAGAATTAGTATCAATCACCCCATCCGTGGCCCCAGTACCTTCACCTCACACTGACCAGCCCAGCTGAAGCATGTGATGTCCGCCATCACTCCAAGCAACCATCCAATCATCTGGAGGCGGCGCCTACACAACTATAGTGAACTCCTAACTTCACCAATGAGAATGTAATAATGTAACCTATGTAATTACGTCACAGATGACTCTGTAACCCTTTTTATGCAATTACAGCATAGTGTTGGGCAGAGCGCTCTTGGAGTTTGCAGAGTTCTCTGCTTGCCTTATTTTGGTTTTAGATAAACTTTACCTTTACTTTCACCTGCACTTGTTCTTGGTCTCATTCCCTCCTGGGGTGTATGTGTTACTGACTTTCATTGGGGAGTTTTGTATTGCATTTGGGGGACCGCTCACTTTCATTTGCTAGAGCCAGATAGCATGTCTAAAATCACTCTGGAGTATCTCTACATCGAAGGACTAGTACATTTCCCACCAATAGTGTATTTTTACATTGAGATTGCAGATTTCTAAAATGGTGTTTATTTGCTGTATCCGCAAGGCAAGGCCACCAAGTCCCTTGATAAGCCTGGGCAGGATTATTCTTCTGAATCCTGAATCACCCACATTTCTACCATAATTGGGATCTCCTGAACATCACTAACATTTTAGAGATGCACATACATGAGCTTGCCAGGCTATATATATAGTGAAACCACTGGAGCACTTCAGCAGATGTTGGGAATCATTCAGAGAGGGCGAGGGTGGTGTGGACTGTTGCTGTTTGAGAGCAGGAGCATTTAACTTTCTTTTCTCTGTAGGGAATTTTGGGCTTGGACATTTAATATTCGTATAGGGAGGGAAAGCAGCCAGGACAATTTAAAAGGAAAGGACTCTTTAGGTGTCTGTTTGTGTTTGAGAGTTGGAGCATTTTATTTCCGTTTTAAGGCAGGGATTTTGGATTTTGATCAAACACCATTGCCTGTTGTGCATTTAATATGACGAGAGAGAAGTTAGGTTGGGTGATTTTTGGCAGTGTCGCTCAATAGGATATTGTTCTCTTTATTTTAGCATACACCACTTAAAAGCAATCTGCATTGCACAGAAAGGCAGACTAACTTCCTTTCTTTTCTAGAGACATTTCCCTTTTTCTGTCAGCCAACTCAACACTTTACTTTACATGTATGTATTGTGACTGTTTGATTGAAAACATGGTCACATAGAGGTATTTTTAATTTATTTGCCACAACTGTGTGAGAACTGAGAGAAAATGGGGTACTGTCAAAATTGTTGCAATCACAGGTGGTGGGCATTTTGTGACAGGGTGATTGGTTGTATGACACAACACACCAACTGCTTAAGCAGGTTGGAGGAGGAATTGAACTGATCAAGCTTGTTTGAACAGACACACTCATACATAAAGGAAGCAGTTCGGTTAGGGGTAAGAGAAAAGTTTGGAGTTGGTTGAACAATTGCCGGAGGCAGTGTGCAATTATTGACAGGTTGATTAGCTGTGTCACGGAAATGCCACCTGTTTAAGCACACTGTGAGCAATAGGCCAGAGGAGGAATTTGCACTGAGCTGGCTTGTTTAACTGTGTTTACTCACACATAAAGTAGTTGAATTGTTTTGGGGGTATAGAACATGTAGGGGCTGTGTGAAAATAAAGACGCCAGGCGAACAAGACTCCAACGGGAGTTTATTGGTCAAAACAAACGTGACAGCAGGCACTTGACCGAGCGGCAGCTCCAACTGAACTCCACTCGCTCCGGTCCCGGCACATCAAAACTAAATATTCCTAGAACCTTATTACTCATAATAGAGTTGCTCTGTACGAAATACACACCACACAGTACTCTCGTGAGTCAACATAAAAGGATATATGAATGCATATTGGTGCTGTGCACTTTGCCCATCACAACACACCTCACCCCTTACATTTGGAACAGATTTATTCTACATAGTAGTCTTTAAACCAACTGGGTTTGTTCTTGACTCTCCCTGATCTTGTCTCTGTTCCAATTCTTGTTAAACCATTATCATCAGAGTCCCCATCCAACAGCTGATTGTTTCTCTTATCACAAAACTCATCAAGTTTGTTGTTACCTTCATTGCATTCACAGTATTCATTGTTTTCGACCTCAACTGGACATTTCGCTAATCGGGACATCGACCAACATTTACCTCCCTCCATAATGACCACATTGCCCCTTATAGCAGAAATCTTTTTCGGACCAATATATTTGCTCTCCACACACTTGGACGCAAGTCTGGGATTCTTAATGAGTACAAAATCCCCCACTTTCCAAGTGTTAACCTTGGCCTTCATGTCCTCATCAAACCTCCCTTTGTACACATCCTGTGCCTCCTTGATGAGTGTCATAATTTTTCCTCGGTCAACATTGGCACTTTTAGCCAAATCCAGGCAACCTGGACAAAGCTTCGTGCCAGGTTGTCTTCCTTTAAAGGACATGAATGGAGAAATGTTTGTAACTGAGTGTGGCGTAGTACAATAGTTCCATATCATTTCCTTCAAAACACTAGACCATTTCAATCCTGAAGCCATAGCTAGTTGTAGACTACCCTTTATAAACCTGTTAGCTCTCTCCATAAGGCCATTAGCACTGGAGTGATACAAAGCTGTTTTAATGTGCTTGATGCAGAATTTTTTCAAAAAATGTATCATTCTCTCAGAACAAAATTGCAGGCCATTATCAGTGACCAACTCTGCCGGGAAACCCTCTCTGTAAAACACTTCTTCAAAAAATAGCAACATTTCAGTAGTGGTAGCCTCACGTAGAGGCTTCCATTCAATCCATTTGGAATGGTAATCGACTAACACTACAAAATATTTGTATCCATCACCAAGATTCTGTATTGGCCCAATCAAGTCAACCGAACTTTTTGCCACGGCTCACTGGGTACTTTAACAGGCGTAATTGGCACTTCTCTGACGATCTTGGTCTTGTCACTTTTCTCACACTCTCTACCGCCTCTGACACACTTTTCCGCATCACTATCAATCCCCGGCCACCAAAAGGACTGCCGCAAGTACCTCTTCGTTCCCCCCATACCTAGATGTCCCTGATGTGCTATATTTACTAAATGAGACCTAACTCCACTGGGGGGGGTACAATCCTGCTTCCTTTCCTGAGTTTGCACCCATCCTCGGACAAGCTTAACTCATCTCTCACCCCAAAATACCTCTCATATTCCTTCCCAATCACATTTTTATGAGGCCATCCTTCTTTAGTCCACACCTTGACTTGTTTCAATTCAGTGTCCTCATCGTCAGCACTTACCCATCTCTCCTTATCAATAGCATCATATCCAATCTCAGCAAAACTAACACTTTGATATTCCGGCATCTCACCACTTCCACCATCTCCCACAGGCAACCTAGACAAACAATCCGCAACCACGTTCTCCTTCCCAGGAATGTGGCACACTCTGAAGTTATAGCTCATGAGTTCCACCATCCACCTCGAAATCCTAGGAGACCCTTTGGCCCACTCTGAACTATTCATAAGATGAACTAAGGGCTTGTTATCTGTTCGGACCAGAAGAGAATTACCCCACAGAAAAAATCTAAAGTGTGTGATGGCCATTAAGACGACCAAAGCCTCTCTCTCAATAACAGAATCATTATTTTCTGTTCCTCTGAGCGGCCTGGACGCAAATGCAATGACATGTTCAGTCTTACCAGAATCAAACTGAGTCAGGGTAGCTCCCAATCCTAGTGTACTTGCATCAACTGAAAGCAGGGTCTTCCTACCTGATATAAATCCCCCTAAAGACGGTGCCTTGGCTATCCCTTCCTTAATTTGCTGAAATGCCTCTTGACACTCTTTGGACCACTCATACCTCACCCCTTTCTTTAGTAAATCTCTCAAAGGGGATGAGATGGATGCAAATCCACCCACAAATGTATGGTAATATTCCGCTAGTCCCATGAAAGAACGTAATTGGTCCTTGTCTTGAGGCTGGGGAGCATTACTGATACTTTCCACTAGTGACTTCTTGGGAGAAATGACTTCTTTAGAGATACTGTGTCCCAGGTATTCCACTTCCCCAACAGCTATCCTACATTTGCTCCTCTGGACTGTCAACCCTCCTTCTCTTAGTTTATGTAACACAGCCCTTAGTGCCTTGTCATGCTCTGACTCATCACTAGCAAATATCAAAATATCATCTTGAAATACTGTTACGTTTTCCAAACCCTTCAACACCTCCTCCATCACCCTTTGGAACACAGAAGCAGCTGAGGCTAGCCCAGAGGGCATGCGATTGTATTTGAACGTGCCTTCGGGTGTGATAAAGGCCGTAAGGTGTTGTGACTCTCTGGACAGGGGAACCTGGTGATAGGCAGCTGAGAGGTCAATGACCGAAAACACCTTTGGCTCACCAAGGGCGGATAGTGTTTCTGAAATATTGGGCAAAGGATGCCTTTCCACTAATATATTAAGATTAAGACTCCGTAGGTCTACACACAACCTCAATTTCCCATTGTTTTTAGCCACAAGCAGTATAGGTGACAACCACTCCGTAGCCGCCACAGGCTCAATCACACCTTTGCAAACTAAATCATTCAGTTCACTACGCAGTTGCGCTCTCATGTTTAACGGCACATGCCTCACTTTATGAACAATAGGTTGGGCATCCCTCTTCAGTTTTATATGATGCTCAAAATGCCTGAGCCTGCCCAGGTTTTCAGAAAAAACCTCTGGAAACTCCTTAGACCATACATCATCAATCTCCGCAATAGTAACGGGTTCAAGAGCACTGGCCTGCACCCTGACCCTCTGTTCCTCCCAACCCAATAGGGAGGCACCCTTCTTTGCAACCAGAATGTTAGCCTTGCATTCCTTCCCCTTATAAGCAACTCTTGCAGAAAATTGACCCAGAATCTCGATCGGAGACTCTCCATAACCACATGGTTGAATGTCAGGTGGGTTCAGAATTGTTTCATCCCTCTTAAGGGTTCTTTTCAAGGTGTCTTTCGATATGATGGTCCATGGAGAGCATGTGTCAACTTTCATAACTATTTCTTGACCATCAATCATGAACACATCCACAGGCCCCTCCTTCTCACCTCCAACGGCTGATACTTCAAAGACATGCCTGGGACTTGAGTCCTGTGCAGTGGACACTTCCTGTATATTGTAACTCAAACGAACACTTTCCTCGTTGTCGTTCCTGGATTCCAGGAGATTTATCGATGAGCCCTTGCAAACATTAGCAAAGTGTCCCTTGCCTCTGCACTTGAAGCATTCAGCAAATTTCGCCGGGCAAGAAGGATAATTTGATCCATGTCTGAAACTGCCACATCTGGCACATTTCGTGCTCGATGTTCCCTTTCGGTTCATGTTGACACTCGGCTTCCTCTTTTAATCAACAGCGCACACGGCTTGGGCACTTTGTTTGTCAACTCTCAGTTCCTTAACATATTTTGACGTTTGCTCTATAGTCCTGGCTAAATCCACAGCCTCCTCCAGCTTCATGTCCTTGGTTAGCAACTTTTCTTGGATTCTGACATTGTTCGTACACCTTAGCAGCTGATCCCTGATGAGTGAGTAAGAGAGGTGTTCGAATTTGCAAGAATGACTTAGAGTCCTCAAGGAGGCTATGTATGATTCTACTGACTCTGATGGCTCCTGCACACGCTGGAAGAACCTGTGCCTCTCAAAAGTCACATTCTTTCTCGGTTCAAAGTGATCCTCTAATTGTTTGAGGGCAAAAGTATACTCATCCACATCTTCGGCTTCAGCGCTGTGACCTCTGCTTAGTCCATCAAACACAGTGCGCCCTTCTATTCCCAGATTATGAAGTAACAATGCTTTTTTCCGAGCTGCACTGAACGTCATCTCCACCCATCGCTACCAAGTAGTTCTCGAATATGTTCTTCCACCTGTCCCACCTGATGAAGGGACGGCCAGGCTCGTTCAGGAACGGCACAGGTGGGGGTATCATCACTGCCATGTCGCGGCCGACAGCAGAGGCTACTTGTGTGAGGCAACAGTGCAGAGAACGGAGCCTTTGATTGTTTGCAGGGTCATTCAGTAGTTCATTGAGAGTGCGTCACAATGCCTCTCCAAGAAGACAGGTAGATTCCAAAAAAAAAATAAAAATTGAAAGAGCGTTGCTGGGCAACCTAATAACAATGTCAGCATGGAAGGAAAGCTATTCCTACGTCAGAGGGAGACACCCACTTCCTCATAGATGCTCGAGCTCAGGAGGCTGCAGGCGCGTGGAATGGCTTGTGTTCAGTCTCGAGCCGAGAAGCAAAAAACTTTGCGAGCACGCGCTAATTTGGGAAGCGCAGCTCAACGGCAAACCAGGCCCCCACCCTCCAGGGTATGCCCCCTGACCTGGTCTTGATCCTGCTCCCACTGGACTCAATCCGCTCTGCCTGCTGTCACGCACAGAAGCAGGATGAACAGCATTGGTCCGACGCACCCCCGTCAGGGTAAGGTAAACAAGCCAGTAGCTCGACAATCCTTGTCGCCACTGTGAAAATAAAGACGCCAGGCGAACAAGACTCCAACGGGAGTTTATTGGTCAAAACAAACGTGACAGCAGGCACTTGACCGAGCGCAGCTCCAACTGAACTCCACTCGCTCCGGTCCCGGCACATCAAAACTAAACATTCCTAGAACCTTATGACTCATAATAAAGTTGCTCTGTATGAAATACACACCACACAGTACTCTCGTGAGTCAACATAAAAGGATATGTGAATGCATATTGGTGCTGTGCACTTTGCCCATCACAACAGGGTGCCAGAAAACCTTCTGAAGGTTTGGGTTAATTAGCGGCAAGTCAATTGAATGTGTGATTCCACATACCACCTGCTTGAGCACACCATGAGCATGAGGCCAGAGGATGAATTTGCACAAGGCCAGATTGTTTGAACACGTTCACTCACACACAAAAGAAGCAGTTCAATTGGTTGGGTGGAGCATAATATATTCGGGTTGCTGAAAAAATGATTAGAGGCAGTGGTGTTGGTGGTGGGTTCACAGGAGGTAAGCATACAGCGCTACTAAATTTGGAAAAAGTGTCTGCCAGTGTCTCTGGTGTTTGGAGCAAGGCGCACCATAATTTGAGATGTCCTCAGAGCCAAAGGTGAAATGTGGGAGGGTGGCAAAGAGCACTGTGTACATATTGCACAGTTCACCGACAAAACAGTAGGTGCTGCAATTGCATGGTTGGATGCACACAACTTGGGGAGTTGAGTAGTACATCATCAGTCAGTAAAATCAGGTTTTACATCCACCACTGCTGCAAAATTTACTGCAAGTATTCAAACTCTGGTTGTGGCTGTGGCAACTGTTCCCTCAAATGCAACCCCTGGCTTTGCTGTTTCTTACACTTCAGTGTAGCCATCCTAAGCCCAGGTTCCTTAGAATCTGAGCCTGGCAGAAGTGGAATGGTGTCCTACAGACCCAAATCTAACATTGCTCTCACTACTAGAATCCTGGAAAAGATAACTACCATCAAACTGGTCCTCCACAGTGAAGAGAACCTTCTACTTCATGAAAACCAAACAGGAGATTGGAAACATGTTTGCTCTTCATGAAAGGAAATTCTGAAAGCACATGACAACCATACATCAGAACATCCAAGTACACCTTGATCTATTGGCAGTCTACCATAGAGTGAACCATCAGACACTAGTAGATTAAAACTTCAAATTGGCTTAGGTGGCACATGCTTGAAGTGTATCACCAACTACCTTGACGATCACTACCTGTGGGCTAAAATGGGAGCATTCTTATCCCCACAACCATTTAATATTTACATTAAAGCATTAGCAGACATTATCAAACTCTTCTCAAAATCTTCCCAACTACACACAGATGATGCTCAGGTACTACTGAGTCTGAAACCTGAAAACAACAATCAGCATATAACTGAACTCCTCCAAGAGAACTCAGGATTGGACTATATATAATAATCTCAGTCTTAACTACTCTAAATAAATTATTATCTTCTTTGGGATGCCAACCCTGGCAACACTACCTTTCGAATATCTATCCCTCATGGAAATGACAGACACCCCAGTTAAAGAGCCTAGGTATAGTCAATACTAAAAACTTACTACAACTACAAATAGACCTCTTAGCCCCAAAATTCAAATCCCAATTTCAGCTCCACATTCTCAGGAGAATTGCCCCTTACTTGGAAATGATATCGAAAATTGAAGTGACTAGAGCCCCTGTCCTTGCGTGCACAGACTATGGTAATAATCCTGATATAGGTTAAAATTAAACACAACTAAACCAACTACAATGGGCCTCATTACGACCCTGGCGGGAGCCCTGCCTATATTACAGGCAAGGCTGCGGCCGGAGTCATTTTTTTCACGCCGCCCTGGAATGGGCAATTACCGGGGTATTAAAACCCTGGCGGACCCAGTAATTGCCCATTCCAGGGCACCGGAAAAAAATCTTCCCCATTCCCATTCCAGCCCCATACGGCTCAATGGGAATGGAGAAGCCAGATGCACCGGCACCATCTGTGAATGGTGCCGGTGAATCCAACGTGTTGTTATCGCGGGTGCCTGTGTGCCTGCTAGGTCTGACCTGGCGGGCACACAGGCACCTGTGAGCACTACTCGTAGTCTGCGGTCTGGGAAATACGGTACCATCAAGCTTACCGGTACCGTAGTTCACGGACCGGCAGACCCGTAATGAAGCCCAATGTATCCAAGAAAAAGCAGCTAGACTTATTTTGGAAGCCAAGTCCTGCCATCAATTCTCACCAGGCCTCAAAAATCTTAACTAGTTTCCCAATGCATAAAGAATAACACACAAAATCAACTGCATTACTTTCCAAATCCTCCATAAAACCTCTCCTAAATATCTGACATCTGAGATAAACAAAAATGTACATACAAAAATTCTAACATCACCACAAGTACAACCTAACTACACCCAGATTCAGAAGGCTAAAATATGGAGGGAGATCCCTTGTAGTACAAGGTCCAGCATTCTGGGAGAAATCTGAACATAGAATATAACCTAAAGTGGTTAAAAAGGAATGCGAAAATCTGGCTCCCTGATCAGAAGATCTAACTCATATATTTCCATGTACATTAACCAAATAACCTTCCCTGCCAAATGACTGCCATGCTTGGCACTACCACACGTATACCTTATAGCCAGCACAGTGAACAGAGGATAGCACAGGGGCAACACACTGGTCTTGGAAGCAAGACCATTCAGAGCAACAGAGGCTCGAATCCCAGATCCACACATAGGCACGTTATAAAAAAAACAATTAAATAAAATTAAATTAAAAACTTCTACCCATCACCCACATTTAACCATTAACTGATAGCCTTACCCCTATGAAGGGCAATCTGACTTGATCCTACGTACACTTGCTTTCTGTGTGTTGTAATGTGAATTCCATACAAGCAATAGATGTTCTTTATTTAATTGAGTCTTAGCAGAAGCAATAAATACATCATCCAACACTCACCTCAAATCTCAGATACCGAGTACAACTAGGTAGATTGCTTAAGGGTGTAACCTCATACTGTGCTTCCTATTGCTTTAATAAGTGTCACACCTTTGTATTGTACTCAATGTCCTGCTTTGTTTTCCCATTAATAAATTAACTAGTCACAGCTCACCTCACATATGGATCTTGTTTCCCTCTTTTCACCAATTCTCCCATATTTTCACTCACCTCTCCATTCTACTTACATCTCTGCTCCTAGTTTCTCCTGATTGTATACTATCGCACCTTTACACACATTTACAGCTTTTGGTCCTTGTATTCCTCCACTGAAGACTCCACGCACACACTCACACACACCTTATGTTCACACCCTATCATCACACCCAGCACCACTCACATCTCTATTCAGACTGGTGAACGTGTATCTCTAAAATCAATTTAATTTACATCCCCACTTATAACTCCACATATATGTTGATTCAAGTTTCTGTTTATATATTTCCACTCATTCCATGCCACTGACATTCTGTCTACTATCCCCTGTGATGACTCTGCTCAGTCCCACACTATCATCTAAAACGACTCTAAAACAAGAGTCAAAGATGCACTATTTTTAAAGAGTATCTATCAGCTGTGCATTTTGATAGTGGTTAGTTATTCAATATCCGTTCAGAACTGACCACATTGTCTGATGAAAATTATAATATTGTTCCAAAACCGTTATTGTCTGACAAATTAGCTTCCCTGTTTTGGCTAAAACCACTAACCTGTGTGAGGTATTAGCAGTTGAACCTTCAACATATGTTATTCTATCTGCTTCCCCTGCATAAAGATCCTTTAGTTTTACATGTTTCAATTTGTTGTTTAATATCGATAGAATCAAGAGAGTGCTAGGACTAACAGGTTCCAATTCTTCATTATATATCCATTTGTACCTATACTTAAAAGAAAAGTATCCCTTTGTTGAGAAAACCTAGGCATTATCATCAAAGCCTCCTTTCAGAGAGGGATGTTTTCCTTCAAAGTTGAAAGAAGCTCAAGTCTCACCACTATTGACAATTTGGATCCAGCTAAATCAATTAACTTTATGCCTATATCTTACCTCCCTCCCTGAGTAAAATATGGAAGGGGAGTCTACATTCCAACTGTCAAAATATTTTGAAAAGGGCATTTTTTTTTAGCAAGGTCTCAATCTGGTTTCTGTCCTCTATATAGCACAGAGACACAGTGGGCCTCATTACGAGGTTGGAGGTAGCCTTGCCGTTTCCGGCAAGGCTACCTCCAAACTCGCATCCGGTCCGGCATCCGCAAATAGGCAATTACCGAGCTATTCCGGCCCAGCTGGACCCGGTAATTGCCCTTTCGTGGGTGCCGGGCGTGGTACAACCCCATTCCCATTGAGCCCCATAGGGCTCAATGGGAATGGGGAGGGTGGTAGCACTGGTACTGTTAATAACGTTACCGGTGCTACCATCATGTTCTGCTCAACGGTGCCGGTACGGCTACCAGGTCAGACCTGGTGGCTGCAAGGGCACCCGCGAGCAGAACTCCTAGTATGGTGGTACGGTAGCAACGGTGCTGGTAGCGATATCGGCACCGTTGTTGCCTTACCGTCATACTTGTAATGAGGCCCAGTGTTAATTATTCATGCAAAACTACTAGAGTTAAGGGATAGAGGTGATCCAACTGCTCTTATTTTGGATTTGTCGGCAGCATTTGAACCAGTTGATTTCACTATCCAAATATAATGTCTTGAATCAGTGATGTAGACCACTGGAAGTGCTTTAGGCTGGTGTAGGGTGTGGTCTTATCCTACTTGAAAGACAAGAGGTAGAGGGTTCAAGTGGGGAGCTTTCTTTCATTTCCCAGTTATATATCCTGTGGTGTCCCACAGGCTCTGCCCTCTCTCCCCTTCTTTCAATGTCTATGTGTACCCCTTTGCACAACTAATAAAAATTCTGCATTTTGAACGTCAGTTATATGCAGATCATACTCAAATCTGCTAGATAGTCATTTGAAACATAGCAGAGGCAGAGCAGTGGAAGACTGCCTATGCTTTACACAATGCTTGATGCAAGACAACCGCCTCAGCTAAATGGGGCCTAGACAGAAATATTAATGCTTGGTTGTTACATTGAGTCCCAGCTAACCTTCCTCTAGCCTGCGAGTGTTGGAGTCCCTATTTCCCCACTGGGGAAATGTGTGTGTCTTCTCTGACAAGCAATTGACTTTTGTCGCACAGTTGGATGCAGTTGCAGTGTGCATATTTATTTGTGCAACATTCATTGGTGTAACAACCTATGGGATAAGGGTGAAATCAAGAGTTTAGTCCAAGTGGTGATCTTATCCAGAGTACAGTATTGCCTATCTCTCTACTAGGGCATCTCCAAGAAAGTGTTGTCTTAGCTCCAAACAGTCTAAAATTGAGTGGTATGTGATTATTGGGCTTAAGAAATTTGAGCACATTTCCTAGGCTCAATTATTGATAGCCTGGCTATGGATAGACTATCAACTCAAAGCTTGTGATCACATGCAGAATTGGAAAATAGTGAACGTAAATGCATCTAAATATTTATTTAACATGGCACAGCAATACATCGTAGCTCGTCTTCTTAGATCTACTACCAAGGATCTGTTTTTGGTGGAAAAGTATACAATCACTCGGTATGGTGGTAGACTTGGGTGTAATTTGTGTAACAATCTCCCAATTTGTATAAGAAATAATACTAGTTTGCAGGTTATCTTTTCCTTGAGCAGTATTATTCATCCTTTTATGTTCCTAAAATGATAAGATTGGAAATTGTATGGGGTTTGGAACGTTTCTGTGCAAAGGCATTCTGATGGGTCTTGTTTTAGTTATTGGTACATTTATGTTATGTTTGTTTTAGCACCTTGAAACTGGTTGGTATTAGTAATAAATCTGCAATTAATAAACGATTTTACTCCTATGCTTACTGGTATAGTACTTTTATCAGTATCCACCCATGACTCAACCTATATCTCTTCACACATTGCGCCATTTATAATCAGACTGACAGTGACAAAAGTGCCTCGCTTGTATATGGTGTCTTACATCAGCTCTTCACAACAACACACAACATCAGCCACTTTCCTTCAATTCCAAATGCACCTACACTATTAGACTCACCAACTGCATTCATAGGACTACTTCATATTCGACTCAAGCGTCTACATGTACATGGATTTCATGTCCATACATATCTATTCTTACCTTCCCATTCACAGCTTCACCCAACAATCCACCCTTGTATATCTATGTAGATCTCCATTTTCAAATTGCATTGACACTCTCAACTCCACTACAGCTAGAGCAGCAGGTACACTTACATCTCCTTCAAGTATCCACTGGCATGTGTAACCCAACCCATTCAAATCTCCACTTCTAAATACATCAATACCTGCCCTTTTAGCCCCCCACTTCTGCATCTGCATTATGTGTGTGCTCAATGTATCCACCAATGTCTCAAGTAATACATCTACACTCATATCTACAACCTTGTCTCCATTTACAACTCCTCTCCTGTCTCCAAATTCATATCCATGCATGATCACTCCACATCCACTTCCACATGAATCACTTCTGTATTAACTGAGTTTCAAGTTAGGACTAAAGAAACCTCAATTCATAAAGCTACCAATATCTATTTAGTTTCAAATATTACAAAAAAATGTCCTTGCTTTTAGTGTTTATCAACATACTTTTGATATTTATCAATGGAGTCTGCCATAACTAAATGATTTCTCACTCCTGGGACATCAATGGCATACATTTTTAATGATTCTGAAATTGTAGCTGCCTGGTGTATTATGAGCCAGTGTTGATGTTGCAATGTTTCACATGCTTGTAACCTGTGCTGGTCCAATTATAATTTTACATTCATGTGAGACACTTCAGTGGCGTTTTTTCACTTGATTCATTGTATATGTGAAATGAACATATGTTTTATTGCATAGTGGAAATAAATATAAGTTCTTCTTGAATAAAAATGCTGTGTGTCTTTATTGGTTAAAACAAACTTTATGCACAATATCTAAACATAAAATATTAAATAAACATACATATCAATATGCATAAAATACACATAGATGATCGTTTAGATCACTTGCACCGAAACTGCCATTTCTTTCTGCATTATTCCTAATAAAACAAATGATAGAAAGAGAAAAGAGAAAAGAGAACAAAAAAGAGTATTTTATGTCACTTATTTTAAAAAAGAAGCAAAGAAAATCTATCAGATCTCTAAAGAATCCAATGAGGTCATGACATGCTAAACTTCTTTGATTTCATTAATTAATTCAGAGACTTTTTTCCATATATAGAAAGCAGCTGCCGTAATGATGACCGATTCAGCACTCACAGTTATGGTAATTTGGCTCAAATGTTTATAGGCACTGTAAGTTCCATTGTTTTTCATGGAATGCTCTGTAGAATGGGATTGCATTAGCATCTGAATAGCCATTTTGAATGCAAACTTCTGTGCGGACACCATGCTTTGCAGAAACGTCACTCCCCTGTTGCGGACAGCGCTCCAGCAAAATATGCTGCTGAAAGAGTAGTCCCAATAAGAGTTTCTGACACAAATACAAGCAAGTCTACACCTGCTAAGATCAATGTCCTATTGGGTGTATTTAAAGGCCCTAAACAGAAGCCCTTCTCACCTGAACAGCAGCATTTAAACACTGGCACCAAAAACAGCCTTGTTTTGCGTTTATTTCACCTGAATGACCCACATTTCTAAATTGCAACCAAAAACGGCCCTGTTTTGCTTTTATTTCCCCTGAATGACAAGAAGGTCTACATTGCAACCAAAAACGGCCCTGCTTTAGAGGCAAAAATGTCAAAACTACACAGAAAAACAGCCTTTGTTTTCCCTTTCACATGAACAGCAGCCCTTTAAACACTGCAAACGAAAAATGGCTTGGCTTTTTCTTTGTGTTCATGTCAAATTAAAGAACAATGGGGAAAGGGGGCCTACCCAAAATTATCAATGGACTAACGGCAAATGCAAACTTACTCAAAAAGGTGAAATCCATCACAGAATCCTCTGACCTGCAAGACAGGATTTTAAACATTAGAAGCAAAAAGCCTGTACATGTGTGAAAAGTAATATGGCTTTAAAAAGCCACAGTGAAAAGATAGCACTGCTCACGCAGAAAATGAAAGGAAATATGATGTGGGGGTTTGACCAGAGTCAATGTACATTATTGTCCAACCCACAAAACTCCAGTCACCTTTGCAGAGACACTTACTGCCAAAAAAAACAGTTGGAGCTGAGGCGGGAGCTTCAAATGACAAAGCCCCACTTCCCGCTGAATATCACACGTATCCTATATCCATCATGCAATAAAATGTGATGCTAGAGAGGGCGTCATAATTCCCTACTCTGCAGACATGAAGGCAGGAGCCCAAAGATTTCAAAGGAGGCAAAGTGTGGCTAAAGCGTGACCAGGAGGGGTGAGCTCCTTGTTGCAACCCCTTCAAAAGCACTCACACCACTTCAAAGAGACTTATAAAAAACTCTGGCTACAGGCTGAGCCCAGGGAGACAGATGGCTGTGGGGGTAGGAAGCGACCCTCCCCCAGGTGGAACAAGACACTCCCAGGTTACATTAAAATACTGATTTCATTTTAGGCATTTTTGCAGCAATCAGAATAAGAATCAATTTCGTTTTATGCTATTTGTTCATGCAATTTCCAGGTGGTTTTAAAGAGACTAATTGCATTTCCCTGGGGCTTTGGGGACAGAAAGGACCAGTTAATACTAGTTTCTGGCTGATCTGAACAGGTGACAAATATGACAGTTGATGGACGATGACATTAGGAACATGCTGTATCATTTGCAGAGTCATAACTGTTATACATTTTATGAAAATTACAAAAATGTGCCAAAGCGCCATGCTACCTCGTACAGAGTTGGTGATCGGCTTACCTAAATCCCTATGAGCAAATGAAACTGCATATCTATTTCATATGGCCAGGGCTAGTATAAGTAGGAAGTTATGTGACATAACTGGTTTTTGCCAAAAAGTGGTCATGAGAACAAAGCAGTGTAATAAATGCAAACAGACAGATGGTGCTCTCTTGCCTTGAACCAATCATGCCAGGGGATGGAGAGAGGAATGATAAACTGGCCTATCTGGGCGCCAGGGATAATTACAGGGTTCTCCCCCTAGATTGTAAAGTTAGTGATGTCATTTGTGCTATATAAGGGGGTCTCTAGTAGGACAGGGGGACAGGCAAAAACCGAGAGACATGAGAAGGAGGATAGAGAGAAGGCGGCTGAACCGTACCATCTTTGGGAGTGCAGTGACCAGACCACTTGTCCTAGCTGTCTCGAGTGTCCTGAGATACAGCTGGCTTTCTTGAATCCAAAACCAAGGCTTGCTCTGTAAGTAACATATACTCCAGCCCAAAATTGCATAAGCCCTTCATTTTTGTAGCATTGCATCCAATATTTCCCAATTGAAAAACCCATTGAAGTCCCCTTTGAAAACCCCATAGAAAACCTACATATTTGACAGTGTAATTCAGTGACCTTCCCAAAGAAGAATCTATTATTAGCCTGTGTATGTTAGCATATTTCCTTTAAAAAAAACCCTCAGTTTTCTGTGTAAATCATTAGTATTTTTCTTAAGTAAATCAATTAATTTCCCTATTTGAAATTCACGGTACAAGATTGTTGCCATTCGAAACCAACCATCTTGTCCCTGGTGTTGCATTTAATTATTATAGTCATTAAAGTGTTGCTTCCTAAGAATTAGTCTCCTTGTAACTGAAAACCAAATTTGTCAATGTATTGTGTACATTACCCAACAAATTCCTATGTGCATCTGTCCTATTAAACCCCAAACCATTGTGAGCAATCCCTTTTGCCGAGAAGTCTACCTGTTATGTGCCTCTGTCCTTGACATTGACAACTGATTTTTCTATTGTAAGCTAAACCCCTTCCCTGAGCTGCCTTTCATTGTAAGACCCAAAGTATCCGAATTTCCATTTGCCACTGTATTTTTCCTTGTACATTTGCTTTCTCCCAAAACTGATTTTCCCACTTAATTTCTATTGTTGCCCTGGTGTGCTGATTAGTATTCTCTGAACTTTCCCTATTTCCTAAAGAGTAAGAAATTCAAATCTCATTTCATTCTGTTCCCTAGCAGTTGTGAGTACTAATCAAAATCCAATTCAGCCATTTTGCTCCAAAAACTGGTTTTCACTTTCTTTGCTGGCTTCCCATCTTGAGGCGGTGGGCGTTTACCCCAGATCCTATTTTATCTCTCTATTTCTACTCCTTGGCACTGCCTTCCATTAATGATCCATGTGAACTGTGATAGGATATCTGAACATAATTGTTCTCTAGAGATCATTGCATTTGTGTGACCACAACATTGGTGGCTACTGTATATTGATTATTTTCCTTTTTCATTAAATAATAAATTAATAAATATCTAATTGAGACACACCAGCCTGGTTCCTAGTCTACTGTGACACGAGGTGTTTGTGGAGGTTGGGTGCAAGACGGGTTGGAGGCCTACTCAAAAGGATCCGTAGTATATTAAAAATAAACAGCATTTTAAATTGCGCCACATCCATTGTAGGGGACAGAGTTCCCTAGATGGTGTGTGCGATGTAATAAAACCGTAACAAAGTGGGGGCTCCTGCCGTGATTGAGAAAAGTGTTTTCACCTGTGGCAGTGCAGCACAGCAGACTACCCATTGAAGTTATTGTTACTTTTTGTGGATAGAAAGCGGGGTTGCATTGTAAAGGTGCCATCCAGGGCTGTGTGTCAGAATAAAATAGTGTAAGCCTAAACTATGCAGGAGCAGGATGGAGATTTTGCCCTTGAACAGATAATCCACCAGCAGTAGAACACATTTGACCACCATGGAAATTAATATGGCTAGACAGCACCTCCTATCGAAATTGTTCATTATACGGGATGGGCAGAACAAAAACACAAAGCCTGTCAAGCTAGAATGATGCAAGAGGTGACCCCTATAAATATGGATGTGTGGCAGGACAGTGGCCTGTTACATCAAGCCCTGATTGACTTCTATATGATGCAGAACATCAGAGATGAGGAAATTAAAATGGTCCAAATCACTGCATACATTTACTTCCACATGATAGTCATGGAAGAAAGGTACCAGGAGAGTGTAACCTCTGTGCAAAATCAGTCTGTGCTTTTAAATTAAACACAGAGTCGGTTATGGCGCTTAGAGGAGAAAAGTGAGTGATGTTTTCAGGAACTGACTAACCTAAAATTAGAGAATGAAAAATGAATGGGGCATATAAAACAGATAGAATGTGATCTATAGCAAACAATACAAAATGTGATCTAGAGCAAACAATGCAGACCAAAAATGAGCAGGGTGAGGAGATTGGTCTCCTACAACAGAAACGGTCTGAATATTCCCAGACAATACAAGAAGCACAGAAAGAAAATGAGGCGCTTTGTGATGAGATCAGGGGACTCCAGAGCCAGGTAGTACCACAAGGGAAGGTCATAGAAGTCACTTAAGCCCAGATAGCAGAGCACAAGGCCCAGGCCTTTGCATAGGATCAAGAAATAGGGGCTGAGAAAGAGAAATGCGAGAGGTTAGAAAAAGAGTGTGCTAGGCTTAATAAGGACTTGAGGAACCCTGAACAGTTGAGAGTGGCAGGGCAACCCCTGATCACAGTGTGATGCCATCTGTACCAAGGGCCTCAAGCCAATTTACCACCCTATATGCAGAAGGTGCTGCTAACTTCATGTCTACAAATTCACAAGTGCTAGGAACCATGAGGCAGCCAGACTCAATTAGGCCCAGTATGATTGAGCCGGCAGGCCAGCGTCCATCAGAGATTGATGGACCTGCATCACTGATTAGGTTCAAAAATCTTTTGGCCAAGGTATCTGACCAGAAGGACTCCTACGAAGAGAAGATCAGGGAGTTAGACTGGCAGAAACATCAGCTACAAAGGGGCCACATGGTCCACTTTGCAGATAAAAAGGAGTCTGAGTTTAGGTCCCAAAAGAGTATACTGAAAACCTACACCCAATCCGGGAGGTGGGGGGAGTTCTCTACAAACCCCGTAAGAAGGGAGGAGTCATATGAGAACTGCCCTGTGCGAAAGAGGGAGTCCAAGGGAAGTGACCCAGAGAGCCCACAATACAACAGGGGGGAAGAGACTAGGCTCTGTCATTCTGGGAGAGATTCTCAGTCTCCAAGAATCAGGGGCACCTAGAGGATAGGGATGGGACCTCAAATAGCAGCAGCTCTGAGTCGGATGGGCGAATGGACTCAGGTGCAGTGGAAAAAGAAGGCTGCCAAACAAAAGAGAACTTTGGTAAAAGACCTCATTAGACAAATAAAAGCCATTAGAAATGTCATGACCATTTACCATAAAATTGCCAAGTACTCAGTCTGGGAGCATCTGGATCTGTATGGCCAGATGATGACATAATTTGGCATCAAAAATGATCAGAATTCTATGGAGTTTGCCAAATGGATATTCTCCCCAGAATACTCCAGCTACTTTGCTGGGCTGGAGGATCAGAACCATTCAAGATGGTCTGACTACAATTCGGCCATCCTGAAGCACTTCTCCATGCACTGGAACCACCAGGAGGCTCGCAAAGCAGCCTACAACCTGCACTGCGGAGAGGATCAGGCCCCAAGAGAATTTGTCCAAGAATTGAAGCAGCATTTGCACAAATAACTAGGTGGGTGCGCACGAACAGTAGGGAGTTCATCTATACCTATATCCATGTACTCCCTAAGTACATTATGACACAGTTGGTTAGGGACTTCCACGATGAAAGGACCTTGGACTGGGTAATAGAGCAAGCTACCCAGATCTATGAGGTCCAAAAGCCTGTAGAAAATAAGAGTTCCCCCAAAAATCCCAAACCAACCAGCACTGGTTGCTGACAAGGTGGCAGAGGTGAGGGTTACCCCCATTTTGGACCTAGAAATGGGGGGGCCTAAAAATACACCTCCCTCTAACCAACCAAACCAGAAGCAGAGAAGACCCTCTGACCAGTCCCAAACAGGTGGTAGCCAGGCAGGGTACCCAACAAATGGGTCACCTGACTCTGCCACCTACATCAGCCCGAGGTAGAAAGGGAATAGAACCATCTTGGGGTATGTATGGACTCCCAAGGTTCAGGGGGGAATCCAATCAGGTGAATACGGCCCCAGGGAACTTCCCTCCAAACTTAGCTCTAGTTTAAGTTTCTTCCCCAGGTACCCTCCAAACCCCAACATTCAGAACAACCCTCCTTACACACCCCGCTTTCAGGAGTCGAGACCACCAAATCAGGGAGAGGGAAGGCCAAGGATGGTGGGCTACCAGGGAAACGAAACCATCAATACCCAACTTACTCTGGGAGAAGGGACAGTTACCCTTCCCGAGAGCAACACAGATTTGACCCAAGACCCCCGTATCAGCCCGAGAGGGTGTCACAACGGGAGCGCCAGGTCCAGAGCTTGACCCAAGAACTGAGTTATATGTTGAGGGTTCAGCAGAACCCTCAGATAAACAAGGCAACCCAGAACAGCTCAAACCCAGGGTGTGGCACCCCGGAACAATGACGGGGAGAGAACCCCAACAACCAGCAGGTTCCAGAGGAGGAGGCTCAGGGGTAGGAGGGATGCAAAGCCCTAGAGGCAGCTTCCCTCCTCACTCATGAAAAGCCCCTAGTAACCTCTGAACCTGAACCCAAATCTTCTACCCCTTAAAAGCTGCAACCTAGGGTAGAGCGGGTAAGTAGGAAATACCAAGTGATCAAGAAGACCCATTTTGCAGAGGAAGTCTGCGTTCTCCAGTTTGAACGGGAAGAATCCCTGGAGGATTCTGGGAAGAAAGTCTCTTTGAAGGATAAGGGCATTCCTCCCAAAGAAAAATGGGTCCCAAAAGACCATAACTCAGACTGGGTAGGTATGAGGACTGACCTAGAACCACCTATCCCTGAACCCCAGAAATTTCATCCTGAGAACTCAAAAAATAATGAGGGATCTTCCCCCCAATCTGGTTCAAGTGATGGTGTCTGGGAAAAGGGGGACAGCACAGAATCAGGGTAAAAAGGGAAATCCCATATCCCCCAAACCGGTTCAAATGACTGTCTCCAGGAAAAGGGGGACAACACAGAATCAGGGGGAAAAGGGGATTCCCAAATCCCCCAAACCAATTCAAGTGACTGTCTCTAGGAAAAGGGGGACAGCACAGAATCAGGGGAGAAAGAGGATTCCAAAATTCACCAAATCTCAGAATGGCAAATTTGATTTACAGATTCCCGAACTCCGACACAGAAAACTGCCCAATATCCCATGGTGTCAGAGTCCAAAATAAAGAAATTACCTGCCCAGCTGGCCCAAAATACCAATTTCCTTTGCCCCCTAGAGGAGAAAGAACGTAGGTTGTATGCCCCCGTCCGGATGCAAGGGCAGTGTGCTATTCCAGCGCTAGTGGATACAGGATCCCAAGCCACCCTCCTGTCCAGAAGGGCATTTGAGCAACTTAATTCAGGAAGGGGGGAGAGTCACCAAATTCCCCTCACATGTCTACCCGGACAACTCCAGAACTTTGACAGGAATGCTATTCCTGTTGAGGGGACTGCGGATCTGGAGATCAACATTGGGCGACACAAGGTGAAACACCCGGTTATAGTCGTTACTCCAGAAGGAACACCCTGTCTCTTAGCGAATGACCTCCTTCAGAGATTGTCACCCCAAATAGACTGCGTGAGCAAGGTCCTCTGGACCCAGACTAACCGGCCAATAAAATTAAAACAAAAGCACCAGCTATGTAAGTCTAAATGGCACATGCCACATTGTTGAGCAGCGGTCTGACAAAATTGAGTTCCACTTTAGGAACAATCAATTACCCGACATAACTGTAATTGCTGTAGGAGAACAAACTGGTGATGGGAACCCTTCTCCATTCCTGAAAATCAACCTTCCTTCCAGTTTTAAGTGGCATTCCACACTGGAAGGAAATACCCTGACATTTTATACTGATCCACAATTTGAGAACCAAAACCCCATGATAAAAAGTGATGAAAAACCAGGTCAAAGCTTGGCTGATATTCCGAAAGAGGGTGAACAATTGTTTCTCCCCACTCAGGTAAATGATGGGGGGAGCCGGTTCTCGCCAGAGTATGCCTGAATAATGGAAAAAGCTTCATCAGTGAAGCGTTATTCAGGAAACTCCGAAAAGATCAGACCATTCCCACAATTGAGTTGTTTTGTAATTGAGAATGGGGCCTGGAAACTCCCAATTCCCCACATCGCCTGCCTAGCAGGTGCATGCTAAAAATGTCCATTGGAAATAAAAGCATAGAGCTTAATTGTTGGGTCGTGCAAGATGGCCCTTCTGCCTTTTACTTAGGGAGTGACATTCTCAATCTATTTGCAATTAATTTGGTACTCATCAATTACAATGGCCCTCATTACGACCCTGGCGGAGAACCATGGTGCAATTTGCACCATGGTCCATGGCGCTAAGCTGCCAACTCCGCCATGGTGGTTGGCGGACTTACCGCCCCATTCCGACCTTGGCGGGGCGGTAAGTCCCCAATCCCCATTTACCCTTCCCCATTCCCATTTTTGCCCCATAGGGTATAATGGGAGTGGGGAAGGCGTTAATTACGCCACCGTAAATTACGGTGGCGTAATTAACAACAAGTCCCGTAGTGCCATGGATTTTTCCGCCTGCAAAAAGCAGGCGTAAAAATCACCATGGCGCTACGGGAACTCGTACTCAGGCGGAAAGGGGCGCCATGGTTTACGCCGGCGTAAACCCCTTTCCGCCAGGGTCGTAATGAGGGCCAATGTCTGGTCACGACTGGAGGGTGACCCCATCAGCTTGGACATAGGTAGTTGAAGTTCAAACTGGAGAAGAGGTCACCATCCCAGGACTGGCCTGACAATTCACCATCCCCCTAAAAATTAAGAGAGCCAGACTTGTGGCTGATTAAAGAACCCACTGAGGGTAGAGCCCTGGAATCCTCCGAAGAGTACAGCAGGTAAGGAACCAGAACCCGGATGAAGAAAATCATATATATATATATATATATATATATATATAAATATATATATATATATATATATATATATATATACACACACACAACAGGGAGTAATTTACTTGAAGTTATTGTACAAATGAGGAAAAATCGTAATAATGTGAAAATTGGGTCGGAAGCTGGATGATACTGTAACTGTAGGTTATTGTTGTGTGAATGCTTTGTAAATCTTCTGGGGAAAATGTTTTTAAAAAAGAAGTAAAACTTATTTTTTTATCTTCTATTAGAGAACTAACATCCTTAAATTCCACCCCGGAGAGGACCCCGGGGACCTGGAAGGGAAGGAAGAAAGGGGGTGCCGTGCCACACTCTCCAACCCAAAGAAGGAAGGCAAGACTGGAGTGCCCACTCTCAAAAGAAGGAAGGAAAGGGGGTGCCATGGCATACCCCCCCACCCCAGAGACGGAAGGGGATACTGGAGTGCCCACTCCCTGATGAATGAAAATTACACCGAAGGAGACCCCACTCTGCCCTTCTCTTCCCCAACAAAAATCCCTAGACGAGCAGGGGGGAATATGTGGCATGCATTTAAAGGCCCTAGACAGAAGCCCCTCTCAACAGAACAGCAGCATTTAAACACTGCCTCCAAAAAGGGCCTTGTTTTGCTTTTATTTCATATGAATGACACACAATTCTACATTGCTACCAAAAACGGCCCTGTTTTGCTTTAATTTCCCCTGAATGACAAGGAGTTCTACATTGCAACCAAAAATGGCCCTGCTTTCCTGTTATTTCACATGAGGGGAAAGAATTTCAACACTACAAAGAAAAACGGCTTTAGTTTTCCCTTTCACATGAACATCAGCACTTTAAACACTGCAAACGAAAAACAGCTTGGATTTTTCTTTGTGTTCATGTCAAAATAAAGAACCATGGGAAAAGCGGGCCTACCCATCATTATCAATGGACTAACAGCAAATTCAAACTTACTCAAAAAGAAGAAATCAATCACAGAATCCTGTGACCTGCAAGACAGGATTTTAAACATTAGAAGCAAAAAGTCTGCACATGTGTGAAAAGTAATACAGGTTTAAAAAGCCACAGTGAAAAGATAGCACTGCTAATGCAGAAAATGGTAAGGAAATATGATGCAGGGGTATGACCAGAGTCAATGTACATTATGTTCCAACCCACAAAACTCCAGTCACCTTTGCAGAGACACTTACTGCTGAAAAAAACAGTTGGAGCTGAGGCAGGAGCTTCAAATGACAAAGCCCCACTTCCCGCTGAATATCACACGTATCCTATAACCATCCATCACGCAATAAAATGTGATGCTGGAGAGGGCGTCATAATTCCCTACTCTGCAGACATGAAGGCAGGAGCCCAAAGATTTCAAAGGAGGCAAAGTGTGGCTAAAGCGTGACCAGGAGGTGTGAGCTCCTTGTTGCATCCCCTTCAAAAGAACTCACAAAACTTCAAAGAGCCTTAGAAAAAACTCTGGTTACAGGCTGAGCCCAGGGAGACAGATGGCTGTGGGGGAAGGAAGCGGCCCTCCCCCAGGTGGAACAAGACACTCCCAGGTTACATTAAAAGACTGATTTCATTTTAGGCATTTTTGAAGCAATCAGAATAAGAATCAATTTTGTTTTATGCTATTTATTCATGTAATTTCCAGGCAGTTTTAAAGAGACTGATTGAATTTCCCTAGGACTTTGGGGACTGAAATGGCCAGTAAAAAAGCAGATGGCTGTGAACTCTCAATGTGGTTAACAACCACTGAACAGGTTGTCATGCCTTGTTCTTCCGAGAGAGGGGCGCCTGCTACCTTTGTTGAATTTGGCCAGTAAAGACTAGTTTCTGGCTGATCTGAACAGGTAACAAAAATGACAGTTGATGAAAAGATGGAAGATGAAATTAGGAACATTCTGTATCATTTGAAGAGTCATAACTGTTATACATTTTATGAAAATTACAAATATTTGCCAAAGGGCCATGCTGAAAAGCAGGTAGGTTGATAGGTGCACACCATGAATTAGATAGGTATTTCAAATAAATAAACAAGTCCAGAGAATCTGGTTTCAATATTCTCGAGGTGCAAGAGAGGAAAATAAGGCCTTGGTACAAGACCCTGTTATACAAATGAAAGAGAAAAGAGGATCCAAAGGGGGAACCCTCCCATCCCTTGCACACTGCCTATAATCCACCAAAAAGGTAGTAAATAGTTATAGATATCTGATTAAATGAATTAATTATGTGATCTTGCAAAAAGTTACTTTTCAAACAGTTATTTAGATAAATATTCAATGAATACAGTCTGTATAAAACAAACGAGTATTTTAATCACATGTGAAAGAAATCTAACAAAAAGCAAAAACACATTCCTCAAATTCAATAGATAAATGTCTTTATGCGTTTCAAGGGAACTTTCAATTCAGGTATCCGAAGCCTGAATTGAACCTAAGCTTTATGTAGATTTCCTCTCTTCAATTTAAGGTTAATTTCCTGTTTTCCATCAGTTTGTGCCACGATGCCCACAGGCTGTTGTGCGCTTTAAAAATACAAATAAATAAATAAATACATAAATAAATAAATAGTTTAGCAATTGGTATTCAGTTACCTTTAGGCTTTAGAAAGGATGCGATTCTCCCCACAATGCCCAATCATTGAATGTTTATTTAAATAACTGTTTGAAAAGTAACTTTTTGCAAGATCATTTAATTAATTCATTTAATCAGATATCTATAACTATTTACTGCCTTTTGGGTGGATTATAGACAGCGTGCAAGGGAGGGGAGGGTTCCTACTTTGGATCCTCTTTTCTCTTCCAAAGGGCCATGCTACCTCGTACAGAGTTGGTGATCGTCTTACCTAATTCACTATGAGCAACTGAAACTGCATACCTATTTCATATGACAGGGGCTAGTATAAGTATGAAGTTATGAGATATAACTGGTTTTTGCCAAAAAGTGGTCATGAGAACAAAGTAGTGTAATAAATGCAAACAGACAGATGGTGCTTTCTTCCCCTGAACAAATCATGTCAGGGGGCGGAGAGAGGAATGGTAAACTGTCCTATCCGGGCGGCAGGGATACTTACAGGGTTCTCCCCCTAGACTGTAAGGTTAATGATGTCATTGTGCTATATAAGGGGGGCTGTACTAGGACAGGGCGACAGGCAAAAACCTGGAGACAGGAGAAGGAGGATGGAGAGAAGGCGGCTGAACCTTACCATCTTTGAGAGTGCAGTGACCAGACCACTTGACCTAGCTGTCCAGAGTGTCCTGAGATCCAGCTGGCTTTCCTGAATCTAAATCCAAGGCTTGCTTTGTAAGTAACATATACCTCAGCCCTAAATTGAATAAGCCCTTCATTTTTGTAGCATTGCATCCAATATTTCCCTCATTGAAAATCCCATTGAAAGCCCCACTGAAAACCCCAAAATTTGTTAGTGGAATTCAGTTACCTTCCCATAGAAGAATCTATTATTAGCCTGTGTATGTTAGCATGTTTCCTTCAAAAAACCTCTCAGTTGTCTGTGTAAATCCTTAGTATTTTTCTTAAGTTAAGTAAATCAATTTATTAATTATTATTTTTTATTTGAACTTTACTCGGTAAAAACTGAGTTTTGTCAAAACCCCTTCTCTATGTTACATATCATAACAGAAAGCGAACCCACCAATGGTAGCTTCTCACGAAAACCTCCCCTAGAAAGTGACAAACCATGCCACAGTCCAAGTCCTAAACCTAGACCGGTCAGCTAAAGGCCTCATTCAGCAGGGTCATGGACCGTCACCAACGAACTTTCAGTCCGAAGACTGTTAATTTGATCAAATGCTAGGTCGATGAGTTTGGCCAGAGCCAGGGTCCATCTTGTCTTCTCACCCGATATCAGTCTATTCCATAGTTCATCTACATGGAAAATCCACATATTTTCGGCCAGGCAAGGGAGGTAAAGCCTTCTGTTTTCCATTGTATTAGGACACTCGACCACGAGATGTTTTAAAGTCTCAGTAGCGGACTCGTTATTACATAAACGGCATCGGCTTTCGGTTCCATTTCTTCTCAAAATTATGATCTCTCTCGTGGGGAGGAGGTTGAATCTGGCTCTCATGACAGACATTCTCAGCTTCTTATTTGGAAACTTTACACAGTATTGGAGCGGTTTTTTCCCCTTGTTGAAAGTGGGGGGGAGATGTTTCAGGAGTTTGTATTCCACCGCCTTTTCTGTTGTCACAATCCAGTCCATGTTTTCCGTCTTTTTTTTAATTCTTTCGGGGTTTTCTATTAGCTCTTTCTCGGTGCATTCAACTTTTCTCAGATCGTTCTTTCTCGCTTCCACCTATTTATTCAAGGCCATACATTTGCCTAAATCAATTTCTTCCCGTATGGTATTATAGATGGGTAGGGTGTCAGACATGATGATTCGTCTGTAGAGGCGCATTGCGCTTTGGTCAACTGTCGATGCTAATGATATGAGTCCCAAATCTCTCCTTATGGCTGGCATGGCGGTGGATTTGGGTAGGCCTAAGACCGTTTTCCAAAGGTGGCCTTCGATTTTGCTCCAGATGTTGCGCTGGAGATATAGCACACACTCCGTACCATAAGTCAGAGCCGGAACAACCTTAGTGTTATAGAAAGTTATAGCCGGGATCAGTGAGAATTTGCCATATTTGCGGTCTACTGCTCTGGTTTGCGTGGTCAGTCTTTTCACTTTTTCCCAGAGTTGGTCAACTAGGCCCTTATCCGCACCAGAACTGTCTAATTGAATCCCCAGATATTTGAAGTTGGTTACGATTTCAATTTTTGACTGGTCCAGGAAGATCTTTAGATTTTTCGTCTTTTTGCAGGGGACTTTCTCGAGCACCATGACCTTTGTCTTCGATTTGTTAAGTTCCAGCTTATTTTCCATAATGTAGGCCTCCAAATTACGGAGTTTTTTTTGCAGGCCCACCTTCGTCTGGTCGATCACTATGATGTCATCTGCGTAGAGTAACCGTGGGATCTCGGTTTTCCCGATTTAGGGGGGAAAAGATCGAATTTTTTCTTCGGAGAGTTGATAGTCGCCCAAGAAAGCTGTGAACAGTACCGGTGCCAAAGGACAGCCCTGCTTTACTCCTCGTTTAATATTTATCTCCTCTGAGAGCATGCCCTGATTGTTGAGTTTAACTCTTATTTTGGTGTTCGAATGGAGCGCTTTTATTGGCTCCAATATTTTTGCCGGGCAGTTCCAGTCTTCAAGCTTCGTCCACAGCCTTTTTCTGTCGATCTTATCAAAGGCCTTTGAGAGGTCCACGAATGCCAAATATATTTTAGGCGCCCCCTCTTTGACTTTGGCTTTCATGATGTTAAGTATGAGTAGGTTGATTGATGTACACCCATTTTTCTGGAAGCCAGTTTGAAGCTGATCTTTGGCCTGGCTGACTTTTTCCCAAGCTCGAAAATGGACGAGTAGCAGGGTCGCGTAGATTTTACCCAGAATGTCCAAAAGGGCGATTGGTCTATAACTCGCCGGTTCTTGTCTCGGTCCCTTTTTATAAATCGGGACAATGACTGCTTTCTGCCATGATTCCGGCACCATGTTGGTTCTACCACATTCCGAATAGATATCACTAATCATTTCAGCCCATTTTTTTGGGCACATTTTCAGGTCCATGTTGGAGAGTCCATCAGGGCCCGGTGCTCTAGATGTTTTCAGGTTCCGTATGGCTGTTTCGATGTCCATAGTATTAGACAGATCGACCCACGTTATCACTTGGTTTTGCTTTGCCCCTTGGCTATCACTGGTGGGGCAGTCGAATTCAGCCGTAAAATATTGGATCCAATTTTCTTCCGCTACAACATTTCCCATTGCGGTGGACAGCGGCCTGTTCATCTCTTTTATTAGACCCCAAAAGTCACTGGATTTTTTTGTGTGAAGTTTTTGCATCATCGCCTCGGCATCGTTTTGGTACAGGGTGGCTTTGTGATGTTTATGCCAATTTCTGTAGCTTAAATTTTCCTTGCGCCAATTTTCCCAATCAAGCTCATCGTTGGATTTCTTAGCTTTTCGTCGCAAACGACGTACAATTTTTCTTTTTTCTACCACCGTCTTATCATACGTGTGATTGTTCTGGGGCATATCCTTCGCTTTCCCTGCTCCTTTGACCTGGAAAGCCAGCAATAACGGTAGGTAGTTTGGTCTTTCTCTCTTGTCGGTCCAAGCGTGATCTTTTACTCTCGCCTCCCAGGTCTTTCTGATTTTCTCAATGTCTCGTTCGGTTAACCGCAGGCGAGTCTGTTGCTGGTTTACCTCTGTCGTCCAATTGTAAGTTTTGGATATCCTGGTGGTGATACTCCATGAACAGCACAGAAGGTTGTGATCACTATGGATGGTTTTTTTGACCTCGAAACCTGACAGCTCCTGGATGAAGCCATTGGAGGTAAAGATGTGGTCCAAAGTTGCTTTTGATTCATTACGTTCCCATGTTGGAAAGTTGATTTGATAGGGGAATAACCTTGCTGCATTTTGGACGTTTCTTTTACTCATAACTTCATTCAAGGCTATACCTCTTTCGGTAGCAGAATCCATGTCTCCCAAATGGACCCTCGGAATGGACTCCAAGACCTCGGTACATTTGGCGTTCATGTCGCCGCATATGATGAGCTCGATTTTATCAAATTCTGCATATAGCTGGTCAATTGTTTCGGCGATGTTGTTGCAGAATATTTTGGTAGACATTCGCTGCGGGTTCCAATAGCAGTTTATAATAGCTATCGTCTTTTGATGTCCTTTTTTCCTTTTGATCTTTCCCTGGGCTATGGATGTCAGGATGACCAGCATTTCGTAGGACTGTTTCCAGTTTTTAGGTTCCCTCAGTCCTGACCCTGTTTTTATAGCTGTAAGAAAACCCGATGACGGTCTACCTAAGAGGCCTTTAACTGCAGGAGAGATCTTCACGGAGAACCCGTCCAGAGACGGTTGGTGGACGAGCCAGGTTTCTTGGAGGCACAGAATATCGTATGCACCCAGATCGACATCTCCCGGTGACGTGAGGTGCATGTGGCCTCTTGTGTTCCATGAGCCCAATTTCAAGGCTGCCATTTCGGGTTGCTCGTTGCGTTTATCGTTGCAGGTTTTGTTAAGGTCACTGCGACGAGCTAACCCAGGTCGTTGCTATTTGTCATTCTTTTTCGACCAATTTGACATGAGCCACTTCCATGGGCCTTTCGGTTTTCTTTCATCTTCTGTATTTTTCCGAAACTTGTCGGAACTATTTGTGAACACTTCGGGCGATAGACAGTCCGATCTGGAGGAGTATTTGATCGATCTCTGATCATTTTTGTTGCTTCTTGCAGTGTTTTCTATCCAGTCAGAGTGTACTTTGGTGTATTGGCCGTGACTTTGGTTTGTATATTCTCTCCCCCTCCTATCTGAGGGCCGTCTTGTACCCCGGCCTTGGTAGAAAGGTCGTCTGTGCAGCTCCCTACTTTCTCGAGTGTTATAACCTCGGGTTTGCCGGTATGGATCCTCCGTTTTCGATCTGTAGTGCGTTTGTCGTTTATATTGCTCAGTCCTTTCCTCTTCGGGTTCTTGGTACTCCGTAATTCTCTTATGTTCCATCAAAGACAGGCCTAGTTGCTGGAATTCCTCATAGACTTCCTCATCGATATGTTCGATGGCAGCTGATTTCAGGTGTATAAATGCTTTCGCCTTCTTTTCCCTATGATAGGGTTCGACAAGCACCAGATCCTCTGTTCTAAGTTTTTTTAGGGTTTTCATTTTTTTTGTTATCTGGAGGATTGTTGGTCTGTTCAAAATATGGAAGTTTCTCTCCAGTTCCCTTTGCTCCAACTTGAAAATTCGTATCGCTTCTTTGGGAACCTTTCTGTTACCCACATCTCTTCTTTCCATTCGATGCTTACGTGGACTTTTTTGACTGTCTTCCCCTTCATACTTTGATCGCTGTTTATGAGGGCTTTTTCTTGATTTCTCCCCCTCCGTTTGGATTTTTTCACTTTCCGGCATTGGTTGAAAAACAGTTCCCTGTCCATCAGACAGTCTTGGTGCAGTTTTTTCCATCTGGCTAGATCTCTCGCTGTCATATTTAGACTTTGCTGTGTATGTTTCTGCAAGATCTCTGTAGTTTTTCGCCCCTACTTCTTTGTTGTCATCCTTTAGTTTAACCGACTCATTATCTGAGTAAGTAGAGATATTCATTAAGTCATTGCATTGTAGGAAATCCTCTGTTGATCGTGATGATCGCATCAGGCCCAACGCCTCTGATTTAGTGCTTGACTCTTGTCGTTTTTTGCTAGCCAGCGGTTCGCTAGGCCTCTGCCCCATACTAACTTCTTTATCCGCTGATATGGTTTCCTTTTGTTCCTTTATTATTTTCGTACTCAGATCTGTTTTTGCGAGATGTATCTTTTGTGCTTTTGTCTGTGGCCTACCATCTGGTTTGTCTTGAGCCAGGATCAGCACAGTTTTCTTTTTTCCATTCGCATGGGTCAGTGACTCGTCTGCACCTTCGTCGGAGATCGTAGGGATGGTTGTGAAACCTTTATTCAGGGTTTCCAACCTTTCGATCTTTTTTTCTAAAGCTTCGAAGTTGGTTTCCCACGTTGTTTTCTGATTTGGCCACATTTGCGATCTGTCTATCGTTCTCTCACCTTGGGTCCCCGTCGCATTTTTCAAGTTCTCAATCTTTTTTTCCAAAGCTTCAAGTTTCCTTTCATACGAAAGTTTCTGATTGAGCTTGAGGTCTGCATTTTCTGGTAAATTCGACTCTATCTTGGCTAATTTAGCCATTAGGTTGGAGAGAATTGCTGAGTTGTCTTGTACGTTGTCTTTGATTGTTTCGTACAGCTTGCAAAAAGGAGCCAGTACGATTGTCATAGCCGACATGATGGCAATAATTTCCGGTTTTTTATTTGGCGATTCATTTTGTAGAGCCACAGCGATTTCGCTGAGACGTCTCTTTTTTGGTGACTGTTGACTTTTGTCACATCTTCTTGAAGGTGTTGAAGAGTTAAGATCCGGGCGTTCCCCTCTTGGTCTTACATTTCTGTCGTTATTGGGGGGTTTTCTTTGAAGTCCGGAATTCGTCACTAAAGTCGGAGACGCAGCGTCAAATCTCCGGGAAAAATGGCGTTTTGTCGAAGCCAAACGTTCTTCTTTGTCTTGCGATATCTGATTCGTTCGGTTTGCTTCCCAGTCGAGACTCTCCCCCTCAGAGGGCTCTTCTTCCTGATCATTATCGGACACTAAGATCTCCTCTATAAATTGATGAACCCCTTTAGGCGTGGATATAGTCTGAGGCATCTCGGTCCTGCCTCTTTGGGGGTCCTTTTCGCCCACTTGGCTATTTTCAGTGGTTTCTGGTTTTTTAATGTTTTTGTTACCACTATTTAGATTTGAGATAGCCATGATTTTATCCTGCACACATCCATTTGGCCAGACTTGTTTATCTGTTGCCGCTACAAGCGGTTCGGTTTTTCTCTGTTTTTGTACCGGCTGGGTTAGGTTTGCTATTTCCAACATCTCTGCGTCCGATACTTCGGTATCGGCGCTCTGTTTTCTTTTCTGTTGTAGTGTGAAAAAGGCTTTAAGCGGGCGTGAAAGTAACGGATTTGGCATCCCTTTTTTGTTTAATTTTCTCGTTTTTTGATCCCCCAAAGTGGTACTTTTCTGCGCTCGTGTTTTCGCTGGTTTTTTTGCTCCTTGAGGCCCAGATTTCACTATGGTGTTTACTTTGCCTCGTTTTTTTCTTTTAGGGCAAGAGCCCATTTTTAGCTGTTCCCCATCTGTTTCTTTATTGGAGTCGTCCGGCTCGCCCTCAAAGGAGTTTTCACTCTCAGAGACTTCATTATCCGAATCCGTGTCTTTTTCATGATCGGGTGTTCTCGCACAGTCACTGGCTTCCCTTGAGAGCTTTGCAATCTTAGCCTGGTTTTCCCCCCAGGCCTTGCACCGTTTTTTCGGTGTCCTGCTCCAGAGCGTGGAGCTGGGCTCGAATGGCTATCCCATTAGGCATGGTGTTTTCCTTTAGTGAAACTAAGGGTAGTTTAGTCACCCTTATTCCTTCCACTACAAGACTTATTTCCCCCTCCTCACTGGGTTTGCTGTGACTTGCTGTTTCTCTTTTTTCTGATTTGTCCGGTATTTTTTCTTGGAGCGCTATCCCCCTTGTCCCTTCTGGGTCACCATTGGCAGTAGTAGCGTTACTCACTCCCGTCCGTCTCACCTCTTTAGATGAGACTGGATTGGAGGGGGGAGATGTTGCAAGGCACTCACTTTTTTCATCAAGTTGCGCGTCTTTCAGGTCTTTCTCTTCACCGTGGCTCAACTGGCTGTATGTATCCTGCTGGTCTGTCTCTTCCGCCACTCCGGGCTCCTCTCCGAGCCCACACCTTGGACTCAGGTCAACGTCCCATGAGCTGAGGACGGCCGCCGGCCGCGACGCCCGAATACTCGAGAGCTGATTTTCTGGTCTTGTTGTTGGCTGCGGCGGCGGCGGCAACGGCAGCAGCAGGGGTACCGCCGCCCCGACAAGCTCCCCCACTTGTCCTCGTGGGTTAGGTGTAGTCGTCGTTCCTGCTTTGGTATTCTCTGGCATCTCGGGCGCCATGGCTGTGTCTTGAGTATTCTTCAGTGCCTTGCATAAGGCAGGCTTCGAGTTCAGCTGCTTCGTGTGTAACAGTTCTAGAATCGATGGAGGCACCGTTTGGGAGGCCCCCAGCCCAGGAGTCGAATCGGACTTACTCCTCCTCCACCTCATATCGGGGTTGGATTTCCCCTCCGGGTATGCCGATTTTTTCGGGTGCGGCTCTTTCAGGAGTGTTTTTGGGCTTTTGAATACTTTAGAGGTTTTCAAAGGACATACTTCTGGACGTACCTCTGGCTCCATTTGGCTTTGGCTTCGCATCCGCAGCGGACTGCAGTAGACTGGCTCTCACCTCAGGCTCACAGCTCCGCTCACCGCTCCGCGGTGTATCTCAGTAGAAATAGGCACTTCCTGCTGGTTTAGCACAACGATGTGGATAGCTGCAGTAGACTGGCTCTCACCTCAGGCTCACCTTATCAATTTATTTCCTTATTTGAAATTCACGGTGCAGGATTGTTGCCATTCGAAACCAACCATCTTGTCCCTGGTGTTGTATTTAATTATTATAGTCATTAAGGTGTTGCCTCATAAGAATGAGACTCCTTGTAACTGAAAACTGAATGTATCCGTGTATTGTGTGCATTACCCAACAAATTCCTATTTGCATCTGTCCTATTAAACCCCAAACTATTGTTCTACTGTGAGCAATCCCTTTTGCCTACAAGTCTACCTGTTATCTGCCACTGTCCTTGATATTGAAAATGATGTTCCTATTGTAAGCTAATCCCCTTCCCTGAGCTGCCTGTCATTGTAAGCCCCAGTGTATCTGAATTTCTATTTGCCACTGTATTTTTCCTTCATCATTTGCTTTCTCGCAAAACCAATGTTCCCACTTCATTTCTATTGTTGCCCTGGTGTGCTGATTAGTATTCTCTGAACTTTCCCTATCTCCTAAAGTGTAAGAAATTTGAATCTCCTTTCATTCTGTCCCCTAGCAGTTGTGAGTAATAATCAAAATCCCATTCTGCCATTTTGCTCTGAAAACGGGTTTTCACTTTCTTTGCAGTCTTCTCATCTTGGGGTGGCGGGTGTTACCCCAAATCCGATTTTCTCGCTCTATTCCTACTCCTTGCCACTGCCTACCATTCAAAGGAATCAAGCTTAACTCATGTTTTGGGGTGAGTGTTGCAGGAGGGAGTGCTAAACCGTTGGTGCAATCACTTTGTAAACATGTTTCTTTTTCCTGTTTTGCCATTAAAGATCTGTGTGAACTGTGATAGGATATCTGAACATAATTGTTCTCTAGAAATCATTGCATTTATGTGGCCACAACATTGGTGGCTACTGTATATTGATTATTTTCCTTTTTCATTAAATAATAAATTGATAAATATCTCATTGTGACACACCAGCCTGGTTCCTAGTCCATTGTGACACGGGGTGTTTGTGGAGGTTGGGTGCGAGACAAGTTGGAGGCCTACTCAAAAGTAACCGTAGTATATTAAAAATAAACATCGTTTTATAGTGGGCCACATCCATTGTAGGGGAAGGACGTCCCTAGCTGGCGTGTGCTGTGTAATAAAACTGTGACATTCCTAAAGATTAATATACTAATGCTGATGCAATTACTTACCCCAAGCCTATATTTAACTGATTGGACAACCTGTCACTGATAAATGAACACGAAAACCAATACCATGAGTTACACTCCAGTAAAATGTGGGAAAATATATTACTATTCGGAACCCCAATTTTGTTCACTCCTTAAGAAATCTAATCCCTTGCAAACATATTGCATATTACAGGGAGCAAGATAAGGTATATAACAGTTACGCAAGTGTTGGATTAACCTGTAAACTATATAATCTTGAAAAAGTGCAAGTGTGCAAAAAATGTCTGTGCACATTCTTTTAATTGTTTATTTATGGGTTTCGCTTTCTCAGATTACCTGTAAGCAAAACAAACATGAATCAACTGTATATTACAATAAGCAAGTTGCCAAAGCTTATTGCCTACCTTTAGGAATAATTCTTTCAAGTCTGCATAATTCATTTCATGCTTGTGGCTGCCCCATTTGATGATCAATACCCACTAGCAAAACCTTCATCTTATGATCAATAATTCTGCAGCAAGATGTTTTGTGATTTTTCCGATTCAAAGCAACACAATATGGTTTGTTACTTGGTTCATGTACCCTTTAAAGGTGCCCTTTCAGAAGTGACATATAATCTCATTGGGACTCCAACAGAACGCATTACAATGTTACTCCTTGAGGTTCCATAGGTTCCTGTACATGTTTAGGATAATTATCAATCATGACTCATTCCTATGCATTCGTGTTCCTCGCATAATACGGCACCATCACCAGGAATACAATTTTTCCTCTAAAGAATATGGTTTCCATAAAAAAAAATATGGTTTGCATGAACCAATTGAGCACTATTATTGGTCCTGGGTCATGCTCTGAGATTCCTCGTCAGGTGTCTACTTTGATTAGATATGGATATTTTGCATGCAGTTCGTTCATAGATGTATCATTACAGATGACCTGCTGCTCTTTGTATGTTTATCCACTTGGCTGCGTTCTGAACATTTCAGTATTGGAGTCTTTGTGGGTTCGATCTCACAACCTCACAATTGTTATCATTTCAACAAAAACAAAGCAATCTGCCATGAGCATATCAATAGACATCAATGCTTCGGGTAGAGTGCGTTGTCAAGGTTTTAGTTCTTAGACTACAAATAAATATCATAACAGTGAGTGGTGATGTTAACACATTTCAAATATCAAAACCTGCCATAACCTTAAATAGACTTCAACAGGGAGAGGTTTGGGAAGGAGAATAGGGGGTGTGGGTCCCTGAAGAAGAAAGAAAGAGGTGTGAGGGTCTAGAAAATGATTAAATGATCAGTGATCACCATCTCCAGGCAGAGGAAAGGCACATTCTGGATATAGGCAGTCAATTTCACATTGTTCATTTATCATCAATGAAAATATAATTTCAGGAGTTTGTCTTTGCTTTTCCACTAGTAACAATTTGAATAATAATTAGGAAGCCTGCAGAGGAAAGGGCTGGGAGTCTAGCAGTTCATGCCCCGCTCCAGCAGGAAGTTGCTTGGGCCACGCTCCCTTCCCTTCAACAGTCCCAGCCTCTCCCTGCAGGGTGAAGCCTGTGGGGGAAAGGGCATGGAAGTCTGGCAGTTCAGTCCCACTCCATCAGGAAGTTCTTTGGGCATGCCCACTACCCTTCAACAGTCCCAGCCTCACCCCACAGGGTGAAGCCCATGGGGAAAAGGGTGCAGGAGTTTGGCATCCCGAAGGGAGTTCGGGGGACCAAAGACAAGGCTATCCCACTGGCCCGGCTCCGACCCAACAATGAAGGTTGTACTGGGAGAGGCAGACCTACAGGACTCACAGGTGGGAAGGTCCGACAATCGCAGCATGATCGCTGATCCTAATGCACCTGCCTCACTACATAGCAGTTTGATCAGCAGTATGATCAAGGGGGAGGACCAGATAGCCCATAAACATAAAATATTCACAGTAATGTGCAAGTTGATGGCGGGCCCAGATGCTTGAACTGGAAATAAACTCTCCCAGGGCTCTACGAAAATAAAGGGGAAGCTTATTCTTTGATCAAGGAAATTAACAATGTTTTGGGCATGGATCCCGTGAAGTACAAAATCTCTGGAGGCAAAATTATTGATGTAACCTGTCTGGCGCCAGAGATCGAAACAGAGCATATTGCAGATCCAGGGATTTCGGACCCGAAATTGCACTAGCAACTGCTTCTCCACCTCAAATTTGAATTTAATCTTCGGGGAGGGGGAGTCGCCCAGGAATGCCTGACTAATGGAATCAAAAGACCAAATGATCCCGAATGGATAAAGACATTATGATCCCACCTGTAAGGAGACCCATCTCAAACACAAACGTGTTGGACCTAATGGCCCCAGCCCCAGATCCACAGCTTATCCAACCCAAAATGATCAAGCTTCTCGCCCTCAAAACTGCTGAAATCCCTGAAATTGTGGCGGTCAAACGGTGCCACGCTAATGACATACCGCCTAAAACCAGTTCTCAACCCACAGATCCTGCCCAAAGCATGAATCACCCTGAAAATATTCTGTCCCAGGGTTTCAATCATTCATGTACCTCAACAATATCCGATTCATCTATTCATTCTACCAATTCCATAGTAAACAAAGTACTATGTAAATCCTGTGTTTGTGACTGCTGAACTGTCTTGCTAGAACTCTGTGAAGTAAAGAGGTTACTACTGGACCTCACCCAGGCTCAGGCGAGAGGGAGTGTTTTGTGGGGGCCGTCATGGAAAAAAAGGAAGGTGGAAAAGTATGTGACATGGACAACTGTCAGGGGCCCCAACCACCCAATGGCCGCACCTACATTCCCCAACCCGGTCATTGTTAAAAGTGCTATGATCTTGAGTGGGATGAGGATAGGGGCCGCCCGCACAAGGGGAGAACTTATTGGGACTGTTGGAGCCATGACCAAGCAGGCACCCTCGGACCTACACAACACCGAGTGTTCTGGATTGGTCTCAGCAACTACGAGTAAAAAAGCCCTAAGGGCCGAGCAACCTACAAACAGTGAAATAGCCCAGGCTCCCAGAAATAAATTACAGACCAACAAGCCATGGCCTGGGGCTGACCACGTGGTACAAAGCGATCCCCCCCTATGTGGCTTATTTCAGGCCCATAGAATATACCCTGGGCAGGGATCAAGGCGAGACACAGTGTATTGGCATCGAGTTCCCAAAATTCCCAGCCACGAACAAGAACAAAGGGAGTCGCTGATAAATGTTTGCATTGGCTACGCACTGTACGCGGCAGTTTTTTTGTATCTCGGGAGAGTATCTCAAAATGCACCAGACTCTATTACCAGGGGAGGGATGACTATGAGTTCATCCGGGTAGATTTTTGGGACCATGGTACAGTTGGTGGTATCTTGGGTATCAATATGAAAAGTGTCCCAATATCCAATAGTTACATTCGAATCAGTCCGCATCCTGATCACGAAATAGACTGTCAGACAGCAGCTAGGCCCCACATTTCTGTGCTATAAGGGTCAAATGTGTTGCCATTGGGGAGATGGCCTCTGTGGAGTTGTAACAGTAGAGGGGCATAAGAAGTGTATAAGACTGATGGAAGCTGGCCACTGCTGGGATTGTGATTGGAACTGGGGATTCTGAGCTAAAGGTATTTGCGTTTTCTCCTGGCGTTTTCCGCTGGCGGGAGGAAGTAACGATAATTACTTACCTTGTGATTTATTTGTGAAACATTTCTTATGCTTTTTTTTAAGTTGTTTTATTTTTCATGTACTCTTATGGCCCTATGGCCGAATTAAGTTATGGATGATGGTGATGATGCGAATTAATATTGAGAATTGCCCATTGTGAATGAATTTCGTTTTAAGTTTGTGCTTAAATGAAGGTTACACACGTTTCTGAGTGTTACATCTGACACAAATGGGAAGTTGAGCTCTGCAAGAACTACACAAGTGAACTGCTTGTTATTAAAATGGACGCATAACACATTTTACTCATCTTAAAGTGTGATGAATTAATCATACATTTGCCAATTGATGATGTTATGCATTGGGGTGAAGAATCCATTGTGCATTTTTGAAAGTGGATTTTTAATTCCAATAAGAAACCACCTCAGAAACCTTTGCAACTACTATGTGCAATTTCCATGGTATAAGCACTATGTCAGCAATTACCCTAGTGCAAAAAATGTATTATTTTAATGCATTTTCCCCTTATGATATTAGGTCACGATTTGGTTATAACACTAGAGAGACATTTCCGTGAAACATGCTTTTGAAAGAATACGTATTTGCACAGGGAAATGTTTGTCCTACTGTGAATAATGTTCAAAATTGCAATTGCACTGGTGAAAGTATTCTGTAACAACGCCTCGGCGGCCATATTATCTAACATTTACACAGAGGCCAAAAATCGAGCACATGTTCTTAACACACATGTTACTGTTTGTGTAATACGGACTGGAGCAAACAGGTTTCGGCCCAATCCACATTATTTAAAGATTTTTACAACTGAGTGAAATTATTTTACACATTTTTATCTGCCAGCTTGATTGTGAATAGGGGAAATACGGCTTGCTTCAATTGTTGCTCGTACCTAGTTACCTAACATGTTTAACTAAGGTTGGAAAACTGAACAGACAATCTCGTTTTGTATGATTTCTTTTCCATTCAATAGGAAACACAAACAATGTTGCTCCAGTTTTCCAGCGTGAAAGATGAAACTTTATTTGTCGGGAACTCTGTTTCTTTTTATGTCAGACAGCAAAAAAGTATATGAAAGTGTGGGTGAAAGTGGTCTGTGGTGGCCCATGGGGGGCCAAGTGAACATGAAGGACCTGACGCTGGGAGTCCGGAGAATTATACAAGGTGACGGTAATGTTGAATCCTGTATCATACAAGTTGTGTTGTATTGACCTTTCAAGTTGCCGGGTTTCTCTTATCACCTCATCCTATATTACATAATATTAATTACCAGCAAACGTTGCATACCTCCGGAGAGTAAGAGACAGAGTACCGACGGCGACTGCAGGGTTATACACCCTTTGAGCAGTGGTACGAGTTGAGTCCTGCTTCCTTGGGAAAACACTTGAAGGGATTCCTTTTTTCCCTTCATCCCCGTAGCTTCGGCTTGTTTCATGGCTCTACGAAAAGGCCGGGCAGGTCTGCGGAGCCAGACGTGAGGTTCCGTGGACATTTTGGTTAATTGTAAAAATAATGACGGCCAAGTATGGCAAAGTGAGACTTCTCATAACTTTTATGAGCCTGTTAATACAGATTTAAACTACATGAAGGACTTATTGGTGGCAAAATGAATGAATAATTTGGGGAATGACCGCTCCTGTACACAAGCAACGGTAAATGGTGGAGAGGAAGAAGAGGCTTTGCGCATAGGCGCACGCCCCAAACGAGGGAAGGAGGCACTGAATCTTACTAAGGGGGTAATTCATAGAATTCAGCGCACAAGTGGCGCACGCGGCTGGCGCACAGTGTGCGCGTGCGAATCCCTGCGCCAGCCGCGTGCGCTGAAATCCATTTCCGCGCACAGCGTATTCATGGATTCCAGCCACCAAAACCAGCCGTGGCGCACAGTGGCGCAGCGACCCTGCAGCAGCGCCAGTTACGCCCCCAAGAACGCCTCCCGCGCAGGGAAAAGCCATCAACATACCCAATCCAGCGCAAAGGGCTGCGCTAACCCTGTACCAGCACAGCAAGCGGGCTACGTGTATCACTGGGGTGCGCGGGAAGTACCTCACGCGATTGGCCCCGTGCGAGCAGGGTACGCGTATTTCAGGGGTGCGCGGGAAGTTCCACACGCGATTCCATCAGGGTACGCGTATTTCAGGGGTGCGCGGGAAGTTCCACACGCGATTGGCCTGGGCGCGTGTATTTCAGGGGTGCGCGGGAAGTTCCACACGCGAATGGCCTGGGCGCGTGTATTTCAGGGGTGCGCGGGAAGTTCCACACGCGAATGGCCTGGGCGCGTGTATTTCAGGGGTGCGCGGGAAGTTCCACACGCGATTGGCCTGGGCGCATGTATTTCAGGGGTGCGCGGGAAGTTCCACACGTGATTGGCCGGGCGCGTGTATTTCAGGGGTGCGCGGGAAGTTCCACACGTGATTGGCCTGGGCGCGTGTATTTCAGGGGTGCGCGGGAAGTTCCACACGCGATTGGCCTGGGCGCGTGTTTTTCAGGGGTGCGCGGGAAGTTCCACATGCGATTGGCCTCGGCGCGTGTATTTCAGGGGTGCGCGGGAAGTTCCACACGCGAATGGCCTGGGCGCGTGTATTTCAGGGGTGCGCGGGAAGTTCCACACGCGAATGGCCTGGGCGCGTGTATTTCAGGGATGCGCGGGAAGTTCCACACGCGATTGGCCTGGGCGCGTGTATTTCAGGGGTGCGCGGGAAGTTCCACACGCGAATGGCCTGGGCGCGTGTATTTCAGGGGTGCGCGTGAAGTTCCACACGCGATATCAGCGCGAATGGCCTGGGCGCGTGTATTTCAGGGGTGCGCGTGAAGTTCCACACGCGATATCAGCAGGGTACGTGTATTTCAGGGGTGCGCGGGAAGTTCCACACGCGATTGGCCTGCGCGCGTGTATTTCAGGGGTGCGCGGGAAGTTCCACACGCGAATGACCTGGGCGCGTGTATTTCAGGGTTGCACGGGAAGTTCCACACGCGATTGGCCTGGGCGCGTGTATTTCAGGGGCGCGCGGGAAGTTCCACACGCGATTGGCCTGGGCGCGTGTATTTCAGGGGTGCCCGGGAAGTTCCACACGCGAATGGCCTGGGCGCGTGTATTTCAGGGGTGCGCGGGAAGTTCCACACGCGATTGGCCTGGGCGCGTGTATTTCTGGGGTGCGCGGGAAGTTCCACACGCGAATGGCCTGGGCGCGTGTATTTCAGGGGTGCGCGGGAAGTTCCACACGCGATTGGCCTGGGCGCGTGTATTTCAGGGGTGCGCGGGAAGTTCCACACGCGATTGGCCTGGGCGCGTGTATTTCAGGGGTGCGCGGGAAGTTCCACACGCGAATGGCCTGGGCGCGTGTATTTCAGGGGTGCGCGGGAAGTTCCACACGCGATATCAGCAGGGTATGTGTATTTCAGGGGTGCCGGGGAGTCCTACATGTGATTTGACAGTGTGGGTCCTCCCAGGTGTTCCCTGTACACCCTCCACGGCCCCTGCAGGCAGCCCACACCACAGGGGACTACCCTGCATCCCTGGTCATGTCCCGCAGGCAGCCCACCCAACATGGGCATGCCCCCCAGCAAAGGCACATGTCTCCTTGAACTAATGAACACCAACTCATGTCCCCTTGTACCCCCACCCCCCAGCACTGAGGGGCACCTGCCAGCAGGCCCCCACCCATGTCCAACTCATGTCCCCTTGCACCCCCACCCCCCAGCACTGTGGGGCACCTGCCAGCAGGCCCCCACCCATGTCCAACTCATGTCCCCTTGCACCCCCACCCCCCAGCACTGTGGGGCACCTGCCAGCAGGCCCCCACCCATGTCCAACTCATGTCCCCTTGCACCCCCACCCCCCAGCACTGTGGGGCACCTGCCAGCAGGCCCCCACCCATGTCCAACTCATGTCCCCTTGCACCCCCACCCCCCAGCACTGTGGGGCACCTGCCAGCAGGCCCCCACCCATGTCCAACTCATGTCCCCCACCACCCCCACCCCCCAGCACTATGGGGCACCTGCCAGCAGGCCCCCACCCATGTCCAACTCATGTCCCCTTGCACCCTCACCCCCCAGCACTGTGGGGCACCTGCCAGCAGGCCCCCACCCATGTCCAACTCATGTCCCCCACCACCCCCACCCCCAGCACTGTGGGGCACCTGCCAGCAGGCCCCCACCCATGTCCAACTCATGTCCCCCACCACCCCCACCCCCCAGCACTGTGGGGCACCTGCCAGCAGGCCCCCACCCATGTCCAACTCATGTCCCCTTGCACCCCCACCCCCCAGCACTGTGGGGCACCTGCCAGCAGGCCCCCACCCATGTCCAACTCATGTCCCCCACCACCCCCACCCCCCAGCACTGTGGGGCACCTGCCAGCAGGCCCCCACCCATGTCCAACTCATGTCCCCCACCACCCCCACCCCCCAGCACTGTGGGGCACCTGCCAGCAGGCCCCCACCCATGTCCAACTCATGTCCCCTTGCACCCCCAGCCCCCAGCACTGTGGGGCACCTGCCAGCAGGCCCCCACCCATGTCCAACTCATGTCCCCTTGCACCCCCACCCCCCAGCACTGTGGGGCACCTGCCAGCAGGCCCCCACCCATGTCCAACTCATGTCCCCTTGCACCCCCACCCCCCAGCACTGTGGGGCACCTGCCAGCAGGCCCCCACCCATGTCCAACTCATGTCCCCTTGCACCCCCACCCCCCAGCACTGTGGGGCACCTGCCAGCAGGCCCCCACCCATGTCCAACTCATGTCCCCCACCACCCCCACCCCCCAGCACTATGGGGCACCTGCCAGCAGGCCCCCACCCATGTCCAACTCATGTCCCCTTGCACCCTCACCCCCCAGCACTGTGGGGCACCTGCCAGCAGGCCCCCACCCATGTCCAACTCATGTCCCCCACCACCCCCACCCCCAGCACTGTGGGGCACCTGCCAGCAGGCCCCCACCCATGTCCAACTCATGTCCCCCACCACCCCCACCCCCCAGCACTGTGGGGCACCTGCCAGCAGGCCCCCACCCATGTCCAACTCATGTCCCCTTGCACCCCCACCCCCCAGCACTGTGGGGCACCTGCCAGCAGGCCCCCACCCATGTCCAACTCATGTCCCCCACCACCCCCACCCCCCAGCACTGTGGGGCACCTGCCAGCAGGCCCCCACCCATGTCCAACTCATGTCCCCCACCACCCCCACCCCCCAGCACTGTGGGGCACCTGCCAGCAGGCCCCCACCCATGTCCAACTCATGTCCCCCACCACCCCCACCCCCCAGCACTGTGGGGCACCTGCCAGCAGGCCCCCACCCATGTCCAACTCATGTCCCCTTGCACCCCCACCCCCCAGCACTGTGGGGCACCTGCCAGCAGGCCCCCACCCATGTCCAACTCATGTCCCCTTGCACCCCCACCCCCCAGCACTGTGGGGCACCTGCCAGCAGGCCCCCACCCATGTCCAACTCATGTCGCCCACCCCCCCCACCCCCCAGCACTGTGGGGCACCCTCCACCAGGCCCTCGCCCATGTCCCATCCATGCCCCCCTGCACCTGGGTCCCAACAATCCCCAATCATGTCCGTAATGGCCATCCTCCCCTGCCAAAAGGCCCAACCAACTATCACATCCACCCACATATCAAAGGCAATAACATGTTACACACCCAATGTAAATAATGCAAATGAACACATGTCTGTCACACACAATGGCTGCAAGTGAATGTTAAAACACCCAACATGACATGCATGAAAGTAATGAGATGATACGACACATTGAAGGATGAAAATAAAAATGTATTGAAAATCAACTAGAATGGAAATGAAATGAGAAAAACCACAAAGCAAAACAACAAAAAGAAGATGAATGTCCATGAAAAAAATCCAAAAAATCAAAAAAATCCATAGAAGAACTATTTACAAGACAATCCCGGGTCCATGAGCCCAACCAAATGAAACCTAACTATGTCAACTAACTAAACTAAAAACTGAACTATATACAAGAACAACCAAATAAGAAAAAAATAATTTAAAGGAAACCTACCACTAACTATATAACTATATACAAAGGCAGCGGGCTAGTCCGACGGCTCACTGGTTGTTGTCATGGGCCAGGGCATCATCGAACTCCCGTTCAATGGCATGGAGGCGGGCATGTTCCCTGGCCCCGAGGTCCCGCAGGGATAATGCAGTGTCCAGCTCCAACTCCCTGCGAAGACCCTCGAGGCACTCAGCCCGCCTCAGCGCCCTCCGCATGGAGTCCTCCGCCCTGACCATTGTGAGCCGTTCCTCCTCTGCCCGCTGCCGCTCCGCACCTATCTGCTGGCACAAACGCTCCCACACGGAAGCCACTCCCATTCCAGGGTTCTCCTGCCCTCCGGCCGATGCCTGCACCCCTGATGTTGATGGCCCCGAGCCATGATGCCTCCCACGTTGAGCCTGCTGCTGCCTCCGACGCAACTGCCTGTGCCAGCACGACGGCATCCAGGCTGATGGAAACCACGGACGCCGTCGTGCACGTGCCCTGCCCGATGATGCCGTCACATCCTCCATCTGCTGGGGTCCAGTTGCTGGTGTGTCCACCCCTGCTGGACCTCTGACTCCCGACTGTGGCAGGGATGGGATCCCCACCGAGGTGGCTGCATTGGTCAGGGCAGGTCCACAGGGGGCCCTGGTAGCATCTGGGCCGGAAAACGGCAAGGAGAACGACTGGCGTATAGTCTCCACAGAGGAGGAGAGGGCCGCCAGATTGGCCGACACATGCAGGAAACCCCCCAACATGGACGATCCCAATTGGGCCACGTCGGCACGGTGCTCTTCGTGATGACGTGCGTGCTCCTCCTGGGAAGCACGCACGGCATCACGAATCACAGCCGTGCGCATCGCGACCCCAATCAGGACCTTCTCCATACGGCCAGGGGTCCCCTCGTCCGCAGGTGGAGGGGAGTCAGATGACATGGACATCCCCTCTACCTGCGGACGGGCCTGGGACGGGGCATCCCTGCTGGTGCATGGTGGTGCACCCACAGGGTCAGGGACAGTGACATGCACAGGCCCCTCCACAGTGACCTGTGCTGCCTCCTGCCCCTGCCCCTGGACTGCACCACTTGCACCAGCAGGGATGCCCCCACCAGGCCCCATGTGCGCCTCAGTGGCGGCCTCCTCCTCCTCTGTGGAAACCACCAACCTGGATGGCTCCTCACCGCCTTCCGCCATAGCAGGCTCCTGTGGGGGCTCACCCACCCCTTCCGCTGCAGCCGTGGGGGCATCCCCGCCGCCTTGCTCCACAGCGCCGTCTCCGCCCTCTTCTTCACTAGCCGCTGCGTAGAGGGAGACATAGAACACAAGCATCAGGGTACTGTACAATGGTCCCCTAGACAGGAAGCAATAGCAGATGAGTGCCACTGTCAAAGTACACTTCCATCATGTCCCTCCACAACACATGTGTCAGTCCAGGCAAAACACACACAGTGACAGTCATGGTGCATGCCATGGACATTTCCATACATGTCCAATGGACTCTCGAAACATACAATGTAATGGTACTCACATGCATCATGGGTCATGCCTATCACATGCACACACTTCACCTCAGTCACATCCATCTGGCCCCGTACACCCCAATCACAGTGGATACAAGGATGACTAGGCTGCATCAGTGAATCTGTACATTGTCACAGACATGTGTCATGCATCCATGGCATTCACAAGTCACAGACACGCAGGTCAGGCACACAGACATGGATACCATATATGTACCTGGCATCAGCACCCATCCCTCACCCCCACCCATGTCCAGGAACAGAGACTGCCATGCTCTCATGTGTACAATCTGCATAGGGCTCCCCATGTCGCATTTAAACACATGCAACGACTGTGCGGTTCACACATTGCTGATCGCACATGCATTACCATGATGTCCCTGCACACATACATGCGTACATGGCCTATGTCACACATACAGGCAAGTATCAGACAACCAGCACACTGCAACATGCCCTGTCTCACACTGCAATGCTTGGCCACTTACCGCTCAACTCCAGACGGGTCTCCCTCTCAAGGACCTGGGCGTGGAGCGCTGGGTGTACGCGTTCCAGGACCCTCATCTGGATGGAACTCATGCGGCCCCGGCCCCCCTCCATGAGGCGCCGGGCCTTTATGAGGGTCCTGGACCTCAAGTCTTCCCAGCGCTTCTTGACCTTCTGGATGGTGCGGGTTGCCACCCCCTCCGCGTTGATGGCAACCACACAGTCGGCCCAGATCCTCTCCCGTCCTTCCTTGTTGGCGCGGGACGATCCGAAGAGGGCATCATACTGCCCCAGGACTTGCTCCACCAGGACACCAACTTCGGTGGCAGTGAAGCTGGTGCCCCTCTGCCCCTCTGGCCGGGGGTTGCCACTGGTGCCAGATGTGGATGTACCCGACATGGCAACCCCAGGGGCAGGAGTGGGTGGGCAACTGGGTCCTGGGGCTGGGCTGTGGAGCGATGTTATCCGAGTCAGGAGTCTTCTGTTCCAGCAGGGGTGGACACAGCAACTGGACCCCTGCAGATGGCTGATGTGCAGGCACCAAATGGCAGGGCACGGTGGCAGCAGGCAGGCAGGCAGGCAGGCAGGCAGCAGCAGATGGCACGTGGGAGGCTGCTCGGGGCACTGGGGGGCAGTAATTCGGCCTTCTGGGCAGGAGCGTGGTCTTCCGTGTGTTTTCGCGTGGCCAGCTTGATACGGAGTGATTTGGCACGTGAAAATCCTGCACGTCAGCGTGAAAATCGAGGAAAGGCCCTTAGCGCGTAAGCGCGTCAGCACGCGTACACGATTTCATTGGACCAAAGGCCCTTACAGCGTAAGCGCGTCTGTGACGTTTTGCGCACGGGCGTTGCCCTGGCAGGGCTTGGAGATCCCGCGTGCCTTCATGTTCTGTACGTGCTTTTCGTGCGGTGCGTGTGTTTTCCATCCGTTGGGGTTCACACGCTATTACTTCACAGCGGGTGTTGGCTACGCGTTCTTCTACACGCAAGGCAGACGGTGAGTGGTACCCCGCTCCCCCAGGCCCGATCGCGTGAAAAAGTTCACGCGAACCCCTGAAATACACGTGCCCCGCACCCCCAGGCCCGATTGCGTGAAAAAGTTCACGCGAACCCCTGAAATACACGTAGCCCGCTCCCCCAGGCCCGATCTCGTGAGAAACTTCACGCGAACCCCCGATATACACGTGCCCCGCTCCCCCAGGCCCGATCGCGTGAAAAAGTTCACGCGAACCCCTGGAATACACGTAGCCCGCTCCCCCAGGCCCGATCGCGTGAAAAACTTCACGCGAACCCCCGATATACACGTGCCCCGCTCCCCCAGGCCCGATCGCATGTAAAACTTCACGCGAACCCCTGAAGTACACGTGCCCCGCACCCCCAGGCCCGATCGCGTGAAAAAGTTCACGCGAACCCCTGAAATACACGTAGCCCGCTCCCCCAGGCCCGATCGCGTGAGAAACTTCACGCGAACCCCTGAAATACACGTGCCCCGCACCCCCAGGCCCGATCGCGTGAAAAACTTCACGCGAACCCCTGAAATACACATAGCCCGCTCCCCCAGGCCCGATCACGTGAGTAACTTCACGCGAACCCCCGATATACACGTGCCCCGCTCCCCCAGGCCCGATCGCGTGAGAATCTTCACGCGAACCCCTGAAATACACGTGCCCCGCACCCCCAGGCCCGATCCCGTGAAAAAGTTCACGCGAACCCCTGAAATACACGTAGCCCGCTCCCCCAGGCCCGATCGCGTGCATAACTTCACGCGAACCCCGGATATACAAGTAGCCCGCTCCCCCAGGCCAGATCGCGTGTGTGACTTCCCGCGCAACCCCGAAATACACGTGCCCCGCTCGCACGATTGCTGTATGTTGCCACTTTTGTAATGCGCAGGGACGCTACCGCCTGCCTTCGTGTGGCGGACGTGTTTCGGCTTGTGCGTGTCTTTCGCTGTGCGTGGCTTTGCCCTATTCGATTCCATGAATACGTGTGGTTCGGGTGCGTGTGGGCGTTCCATCTGCTTCCCTGCAGTACATCCCCAGTTACGCCCTTGTTTTCGCGAGTTGTTCCCCATTCCGCGCGTTCCGCCCCGTGTTCCGCCCACTTTCTAGTGTATGCGCAGAGGTTGTGCGCTTTCACTGTGTGCGTCGCGCACGTCTTTCGGGATGTTGCAGTGACGTGTGCGCCATGCACGGGTTTGGCGCACATCCCGAGGTAAACACGCGCAGGGACTTCCATAAATCGCACGCTTGCGCCTGCTTGCGCGAAGATTTTCGGCGCACGTTTGTTCTATGAATCGGCCCCTAAATGTCTTGGGGCCTGCAGATCGTCACCACACTTGACTACTCGCTCGATAGCTGGGAAGACCATTACAGATTTTTTTAAAGTGTCAGGTTTTAACACAATGAGTAAGACTGTTTGGGTGAAAACAACAGCAATACTGGACCATACTCACGCGAATGAATTAAATGACTTAAGCTTAATTAAACATGTAGACTCCATTAAACGGGAGGATGAGAGAGAGTGCATGGTTATAGGGTTGTGCAGCATATATGTGATCCCTGCCTCCATGGCTCTCCTACAGAACTTACAAATTTAATAGAAGAAGGGGTGGAGGATGATTACGCAATTAATTCTATAAAATATGACACTATAAATGGAAATAGCAACATTCATTATACATTGAGAGAGTTGGATGAGCCCATTCGTCTTACATCCCCAATCCTCTCTGAATATGGTTTTGAGCCCCTTCGTTACCTTGTATGACAACATATGGGATGAGGTGAGAGCACATACCATTATGTTGTCAAACATAAATGTAAAAATGGAAGAACTGGTTATAAGACAGGGTGTGATGGGAATTCACCAGCAGCGTGGCATAAATGACGTAATTATGCATCCAAATAATGAAATTAAGGTTACATGCCCCATCCTGATTAAATCTGACTCCGAGGAATAAATAGAGACAAATACACGTTGAAAGACCATAGGTTCTGCTCGGAATTTGGGGACAACGGAAGAACCTTGCAAAATACCCATTAAAACTGTGATTATTGTCAACGACATTAACTTAAATCATTGAATATGGAGTCCAAAAAGAAAGGTTGAAAAAAGGGCTAAGGGACGAAATAACCTCGCAGAAAAAAAACAAGAAACAGAGTCTGCCAAAAAGGAGTAATGGTGCCACACGTAAAATTTTTTGTAAACTGACCACACGGGAATTATTGATGAATAGAAGGAAGGAATCCACTCAGAACGTTGTGGGTGGCCAATTGCTACAACCCCCTGAGGAGGCAGCCTGTAAGAACCACAGGTGTTCAGGAGTTACAGCCGGTGCAATTGAAGCAATTGTGAATAAGCCTAGTGGTAGTTACACTTGCACAGTTCAAACTAATACCCCAAACGGGGCTCTTACAATAAATCTGATTGTTATCTCCAAGAAAGACATTACCTGTGAATCGATAAAGGAAGGGAAAGATCTAATGGTGAAATGTATGGCAACCCAAACAAGCTTAGATCTTCTGGGATTAAAGGGTCCATATAAACAATTAGATGCCAACATAAGCCTGATTATAAGATCCCTGAGCATAAAACGAGAAAGAAGGGGTAAGCCATTATTGGTGATGACAAAGGAGTAAAGTGCGTTGGGTGGGGCAAAACTGGGGCTACTTCCTTGATGGCAAACCACATTGGTTTAGATGCGTTTCCCTGGGGAATGCATGATAATGCGGGCCAGAAAGATGACAATGATTTAAAATACCAAAAAAAACAAATAAGTGTGCAAGTGTTTAATGCGCGGGTACTGAGTCTAGGATGGACGTGGTATGGCAAAGTTGGGGTCCATGGTTGAATTCTTCACATGTACCCTCCGTGTTTGGGGAAAGGATGGATGACGTGAACTATGAGCCTTCGATAGAAGGTGGCACTGAAACGATTAGGGGCCAGAATTGGGTGTAGAGAAAAACAGACTATGCAGAATGATCTTGACCATGAGCAGGTACATAGCGTAGGAAGTCAGTCAGTGGATCTACTAAAGCATATGTATTGACTGCCCCAGGAGAAGTATAATAATGGATACCAATTGCGACAAGTTGTAACACATCAACTAAGCTTCCCTACTAGAGAACAGGATTTTAGGATAGATGAGGGATATCACCCTATGTTCTGACACACTCTGGGCCAGGGGTACTCTGTGTGTCTTAACAGAAGCAATGCCCAAATGATATTTGCGGAAATTCAGAACTTAGGGGCTTTGACTTCTGTTGAGTTAGATAGAGTAGAATACCCAGAAAAACAAGGCACCAATTGCTGTATCATCCATTTAAATTCAAAATTGGTATTTGAATGAGTGCTTTCTGAAAGACAAAATCATTAGAACCTAGGCTTTAACATTGCCCCTGTTCAAAACGGAATTGTGAATAATGAATAGCAATAAAAGAAGATCTATACGCCCTGCAGGGCAAAAGCTGGAACACAGGCCTTTATTTCATTGCCTAATTTGGATCCTATCAAGGTGTATTGGTCCGCAGGCATCTCCTCTTTGTGGAGAATGGCAAGCGGATGATGTGAGAGCACAGAGGGAACTGAAGACTGTGACTAAGGGGGATCTGGTTAATGACCACATTGTCCAAAAGGGGTTTTGATTAAGTGACTTATGATGTAGGTTTGATGGACAGTTTAAGTACTTATTCAATTATATGTCTGCAATAAAACTTGCGTTATGGAAGATTTCATTTGGTATAGATATCTGAACCACCAACAATGGGCATCTAAAAGTAACAGAAGTCGACCCTTGGGAGATCTATGTATTTGTATTAAACATGGTTTGGGCATAAAGGGCACACTGATATCATGTGATTATAAGCGTGCTCCAGGGTTGGCCATAGAGTTGGAGATTAACCGTTTAAGGAAATGCATATTGTTGGTAAACATTTACTGGCACCCTACCCACTGTGATTTATTGTCAATATTGAGGAAGTTAGAACAAATTTGCACAACCTACAAAATAGAATCACCCGACTCTATAATTCACACTATTTGTCACTCACCATGGTTTTAGATAAAGGTCTACATCTTCCAAACAAGTATCTATTGACTCAAATTGAGTATGGAATTCAAATGGAGGAAGTTTTGGGAGGGATGGGGTCCGTACATTCTTAATGGCATGCCCCGGGTGATTCGCCCCCAAATCCGACATGGCACAGGAATGAGGCATATTCCTGGATAGACTATATATTTGCAACAGAAGGCTTGCTACCTGAAATATATTGTTTGGAAGTGGTCAAAAATACTGCAAGCGATCACGACATAATAGTCCTAAAGTTTAAGATAATATAAGTCTACCTAAAATGACAGCTTGTAGAAACCTAGCTGTAAATCAGCAAACACCAGAATTAGTTGGAACTTTCGAAGTTTAGGTAACTTTAGCACGCTTGTTGGGGAATTTTGGCAATCTTCCACACTACCGACAACATTCAGGGATTTGTTGGTAGATAGTTTTCCAACCTTTACACTAGATAGGGTCCATAAGTCCACAGTGAAATTTAGTATGCACTGAAACCACCCCCGTAGCTATGCAAAGGATATCCAGTTTAGGCAAATGGAAATGCAAATGCGTTGAAATGTTTTGGAAATACGCTCAGGTTTTGCTTGTGAAATACTTAAAAAATAACAAATTAGAAAGGATAAGCAAGCATATATGAACTGGCTTAAAAATCATGGATATTTTCTGCTGCAAAGGGATGGTGAATCAATGTTAAATGCAGTGTTAGAAAAATCGAGTAAAATCTTTTGGAGCATCCTTAACACACATAAAGGGAAGTTTGATCCAGAAATGATTAATCCTGCTCCGGAAGAAGATTGGAACAATTATTTCTTAGACCTATATAAAGCAGAAAATATGGGCATAATTAGCAAGGTCAGTGACGATTCATGGGACATTGACATTTCTGTTGAGCACTTAGTCTCAATTATAAAATCGGGATCGAATTCATGTGCTCCAAGCCCTAATGGCCTGTGTAATTTGGTATTGAAAGAGAATCCGGACCTTTGGGCCCAAATTCTGCATATTCTATTTCAGAGTGTAATAGCTAATAAAAGCATCCTACAGTCATGACACTGCTCCATAATTGTTCCAATCTTTAAAAAAACGAACAGATGTGAGCCCTCAAACTATCTGGATGCAGGGAGCAACATTTTTGCAAGGTGCATCCTAAAGAGTGTAGAAGATTGGGTCAATGCCACGGGTCGGGCTTTGGAAGGGCTACAGGAACAGATGCTAGTGGGCTGTTGGTACAATCTCCAATTGACCAGGTGAGTTTGGAGGGGAAAGATCCCATGTATCTTGCAAGTGCGGACCTGAGCATTGCATTCAATAAAGTTGACTGAACAAGGCTCTGTTCAAAATTATTGAGTTGTGGAATCCCCAAATTCCTCCTAGACATATTATCCCAGCTACACAGTGATACTCTAATAATGGTGCGGTTAAACACGAATGGAGAGGTCTCGCATCATATAAAGGCGGTGCGTGGATTGTGTCAGGGGTGCGTTTTAGCCCCCTGTCTCTTTAATTTATATCTTACCGATTTGGGAGAATGCCTGGACAATGCATCCATTTTTCTACCTAAGATTAATGGAGAACGCTATTTTTGGAAGATTTCTTTTTTCTTTTTTTTTGTATTTTGGGTTGCTTATGCAGATGATCATTTGCTATTAGATGAAACTCCCATTGGCCTACAGAGACTCTTGAATCATCTTGAAGAATATGTTAGAGGGAATAGTCTCTTGGTCAACCCAAATAAATCATGTGTGTTGTGCTACAAGCGAAGAAAACATAAACCTGTATTTTTTAAGTAGACAATGTATCTAAAATATCTTGTATTTGCTCTTAGTAGGTCTGTGGAGTACAATAATATCAAGAAGCCTCTGTGGGTGAAGGGCAGACATTATTCAGCCCAAATATATTATATAGCGAAAACATATTGTAGTTTTACCCTGCAGCCACTAGTCCAGTTCTTTACATGTAAAGTTGTACCCACTCTACTATATGGGCTCAAAATAACCAACAGTTATGAGAAACTGAACTTGGATAAGTTGGAGGGACTTATGTGGAGAAGGGCATTTTCACTTCCAAATTGGGTGCCTATAACTATGTTGGGCTTAAACTCTCTGCTAGTTTGGGTGCCATTAAAGATTCTGTTACTCTATCGAAAACTATAAGTAAATAACGCTAATACGTTATATACGTTGATGGGAGGACAATTTGAGAACGCACAGACGGGGCATTTTGCTCCTTTTCAGAGAACTCTTTATGTATCTTGGGAAAATATGAGGTAGCTCTTGCGGAGTTTTTTACTGATCCGGACCATGGTAAAAATAAACTTTTGGATCAAGATTGGATATGGACATGTGATGAAAGGAGTAGGCATACGTCCTTTAATGAAATAAATCTATAATCAAAAAGAAGGGGCACTCTTATGAATTATTTGAAACAAAGTCCTGATAGTCGTTATGAGATAGTGGATATGAGAGAAAATGTTATGAGAGTTTGATTTAATTTGATACCTACAGGGGAAGTTGTATTTATTCGAGGCCAAAGGACAAATGCAATACGTAGCTTTTTTGGGGAACACACTGAAACCTTGAGACACTTAATGATGTTGTGTCAAGCACAGCAGGAAAGAAGGAAGGGTTGTTTTATTCGTTTTATGTATAATGGTTTCTTTGTTAATTAGAGTTATACAATTTTTAAAGACAGTGAATATTATTTCATAAATACTTTTTATACTGTTATGGATTAATAGGAAAGGGACATTTGAATATGGAGGATATTTTAGCATATACATCTTTTAAATGTTATATGAATTTGGAAATGTGATGTGTGTCTTTGTGATGATTTGTAGTTGCTATTTGTGTTGATTTTTAGCAGTTATTCTACAGGATCTGTGTGATCTGTTGGAATTATTTTGCCAGTGGCTGATTTGACAGTTTTGACAGCAAATATATGCAGGGGAGATCGCTTGCATACCCCCAAAACCCCCTATATGATGTATTAAGCCAAACCCACCCCCTCCACATCTTTCTGCAGTCAAAACAGCCTGAAAAGAAATCAGCCAAATCGGCCTAGGGCAAATCTCTGTGAGCACGTTGGGTAATACCATTCTACATGATTGGAACTTTATGTATGGCTCTTCTCTTTTTACTTTATGACGTATAAGGTTTATAACAAACCAATATACAGTAAAAAAAGGTTTTAAAAAAAGTATGCAAACCAGAATGAATAATTTTGGTCCCACTGAAAAAAGACTTGTACTGGGGCACAATATGTTTCCTTAATTTGTAATTGCAAAACCAACTGCTGAGTGCAATTTTTAGCTCCAATGCAAATGTTAGATACTCTGTCCATGTGTGACTATAATCAAGTGTCTCTGAAGTCTTCGGTACTCTTCTTCGGAGAAGCTAGTTTATGGTTGGTTTTTTATCAGTCTTTCCTTTGCTTACTGTTTATCCCATCATTCTCAGTGTGCTTTATCAATATTCCAATCATACGTACGAGTTCTCATTAAAATGACCTTCTCATTACTTGCACACTTTGTAATCAGAAGTGAGAACGTTACAATCTACAATCCCCAAGAAACCATTTCAACTCTATTATGGTGATAATGGGCATAGTATTGGTCTGATCGAGATGGTAGTGGGGCGTTACCGTAGGCAATGTTGCCAGAGAAATGAGGGCATTACCATGGGCAACAGGTCGTTACCAAGCCAGTGCAATCTGCTTTGGCCGGCATTATCGCCATTCGCTCACGACAAACGATTTAGTCAAAACAAGGAAGAAATGGTGTTACAGAGAAAATGGGCCACCACTGCATGCACTGTGAACAGAGAGCAACGAGCGAGTTAGGCAGACTGGAAAGAAGCTAGATAGCATAGTGAGGTGTGCAAATGAGACTTGCCTCAATGGATGGCACACAAGAAAGTTAAGAGGAAAAATAACGGCTGAATGTGTGGCAAGGCACAGTTGGTTGCAATGTAGGCATTTTAATGACAGAAAAAAACGCTTTCCCAGCCACCTGACTGGTTGAGTCACACCTTCAGGGAATACAATATTTGTTCAAAGAGACAATCGTTACCCATTTACAGATCTCTTCAGGATTCAGCATTTTAAATGTAGGGAGTTTGCAAAGAGTTCTCATCACTGCCTACAGTTGACACAGAGATGGTGTTTCACCGAAATAGGTAAACTCTTGAAACAGAGAAGCAGCTCTGATTTTGTGATTGGCTTCTGACAAAGTCCCCAACATTCGGATTATGTAATTGGTAATGCTGTTTGTCTTTGCTTCTAGAAAAAGTGTATGCTGTAGCCATAACATAAAAACTCTCGCTGCTGACCACCCTTTTCATCAAAGGTGTGTTGTGTTAGTTCCATGGCAATCCTTGCCGGTTTAGAAGTTCTTCAACTCCTGCTATGCTGAATCCCAACCTGATAAGTAACCAACACAAAAGGTCATCATAATCAGAGGCAGGCCTATCTTCCAGAGATAGGTTCCAAATGACAACTTCGAGAACAACAAGAGAGAGGCCAACCTCGCTGATTCAACCCGTGGTCAACTCAATTTTTCTGGAAATTTCTTTTAGTGATTTGTAATGTCTTGCATCCCTTCGCTTCCCTGTGTGTGTTTTAGCCTGTAGCTGTGATGTCATAGTGAGTGCTGGAATGCATGAATAGAATGGAAGGTTCCTTTCAAGTGGTTCCAGGAGTTACAGTTGGAAAAGCGACCACGGTGGTGGGGACTGGTGGGTCTTCTCCTTCTCCTTCACTTATAACGTATGTGACCAAGACCTAAAAAAAGGAACCTGCTTTTACCTACTTGAGTCATGGAGATTCATTTGCTAGATGGTTAGTGCCTGACGTTAATTCTTTCTGACTGTCCAAAGCAAAGAAGAGATGCTCCAATAGAATGATGCCCTGAGGAAAACAAGCAAGGGACAGCTGTTGTGGTCCACTTCCAATTTTCTTTTGGTTGAAACTCGTGTAGACAAAGTTAAACAAAGGACTGTTATAAAGTAATAATATTTAAGTATACATGGGTGATGTGTTGATATCGCCAATATGTCTATGTACAGTACTACAAACAGATGAACTGTGTTTACATTGATTATTAATGCATATTGAAAACAGGGGTCGGCCTATCTTTTTTAGAATTGTCAAACTGAATGGTGTTTGTTATTATTATTTTTTAAATAATTAATTACATTGAACTAGTTTGACGTGTTGTAGAGGATTTAAACATTAGCACATTAACACTTAGGAAACTATGTTGGTATGAATTATACTTTTATCAGTGACAAAAATGGCAAAGCAGAAATTAAGAAAACTTTTTTTGATAACAACCTTTCTATGATTTGGTGTTGAATATGTCCTGCTTCATCCCTTCCTAATCAATGCACTGGTTCCATGAACCAAAGGTGCAGGGGTGACTAGGATGCCACCTTACAATCTCCCACGCCTGTCTCATGCCATGCGTCCCCATTCTTGCCCTCGTCACCACATACCTCTCGCCATTATCCCCTGTTCTGTCATACCCTTTTCCTGTCTGTGGCATGGTAGTGCCCCATAGAAGTCCAATCAGTGTGACTCAAGGCATACATTAAGCAGTGTCATCAAGCAATTTGCTGTGCAACAGCACAGATTTGTTAATTACTTTCACACCTGTTTAGCACTGTTGGCTATTCAAGTCCCTGCTTTGCAGAAAATGCAGATTGTATTGCTTTTTCTTTTCAAGCATCACTATCTCCATCCCCTTTCCAGCTAGATCAAAGGGGACTTGTGAATCACAAATCAGTAGTTATCTCCCCCTGCCCTTCAGTCCTTCCTTTTCACTGTAGTATCTTTAAGCCTAAATCATCTGCAATGGTGAACGATTTAGCATGTCCATGAAGTTAAACAAACACACACAAACACACACACAAAAGCAGTCTATGAGAAAACATGTATAATTAAATGTATTTTCGAGCCCAAGTGTGTTAGTTTCCCCGATTCTCATCTTGTGTGCATTTTTTTTTATTGTGTAGCATGATGAATCTGATGATGTTGTAACTCCTCTTCCGGGATCCTCCCCCCATGTGGCCAGGGTACAGCAGCCACTACCTGAACCTGACCCCGGGGATGGGGGGTGGCTATATGAAGGAGGATCACATGGGGGAGGTAACCTCAGGGAGAGTATCAGGGCACCATCGTACAAGGGACGGTATCCCTCTTCCTTTCTTGAGGATACCCCTGACAGGGTTTGAAATTGAGATTCAATTCAACCAGCATTACCCTAAAGCTGGAGCTACCACAGGGGAACCAGGAGCTGCCAGAGATGCTCCTTTAACTTTTTGCCCATTGTGTATGAACCGTTGTGAGAATGTTAATAAACAAGAATTAGAACACCTTTAAATGTGTATTAGAGGTGTTCTAATTCTTCTTTATTAACATTCTCAAATACTCAAAGTTAATGCCACATTTACATGTTTGGAAGGTACCAGTTTGCCCTATGAGACAAAAGAAGCTCCTGGTAGCTGTTGGTTTCAAACTAACCAGGCTCTTCGATGCTAGAAGCAGCAGCTAAATAGCTCCCAGCTTCCCTCAATTTCGAACCCTCCCCCATACATACCTCATGCCTTAATGGCATATTTTACACCTCACCTCATCCACCTATGAACGGTACTGAAAACCTTATAACAAGATCTGTATGTATGCCATCAAAAGCTAACTTACCCTTAAAGAACACTTATCCATGCATTGCATGTAAAACATCAAAAAGGAACTTCCATTCCCATAACTCCAAGAATACTGGGACGAGGAAGATGAGCCGACTAATGCAGAGCAGAGAAGACCAAGAACACAAGCTGTGCTCTAGTTGTTGTGAGTCTCTGATCGGAAAGTTAAACAGCAGATGCAGCTGACTGAGGCATGCTGCTGGAGGGAGAGAGCTGCTTCTCTCGGTATGGACCAAGAGACCGCGGGGCTGCATAGAGTATTGTGGATCCAACCGCTAAAGAAAGAAGAAAAGGCAAGCTGACCATAAGAGGGGATATGCTGCAAGAAAGCCAGAAGCCGACGCAGGGCTCTGGGGCATTTGCAGCTGTTGAGAGGCAGTGGTTGCCTTTCTGAAGCCCAAACGAAGCAGAAGAGCCAAGCAAGAACAACGAGAGGCAGAGGAGCCGAGGAACGAAAGCAGCAAGACGAAAGGTAACGCCAAATGATTGCCATCGGCTTGCCATGAGAGAAATGAAGTACACCAGGGCGTATAGGCAGCCATGCCAAATGTGAAAAACTGTTAAGAAAGCAAACGAAGTACATGAACGAGAAGAGACAGTGAGCATTTTGTTAAAAGGGAAAACAGAACAAAAGTAAGAGACTTCCAAGTTTGCGAGTGTAGGAAGCCAGAGCAGATAAGTACATTCAGCTGTTTAGCGCTCCGTTATTCTGTCTAGGACACCTGGGAGCCCATTGCTATTAGTAGGCCACTCCCCAGTGGAAGTGTCAGCACCAGCACCTAAGGAGCTGCGTTTCACCCCTATGGCAAAGCCTGGGCGGATAAGCCCATTCAGCTGTTTAGCTCTCTATTATTATGTTCAGGACACCTGGAGCCCGTTGCTATTCACAAGCCGTGCCCCTGTGGCAGCATCATCGCCAGCACCAAACAAAAGGAGCTGCATTTCACCCTTCTGGCAAAGCCCAGACGGATAAGCCCATTCAGCTGTTTAGCACTCCGTTATTCTATTCAGGACACCTGGGAGCCCATTGCTATTGGCAGGCCACGCCTCTGTGGCAGCGTCTGCATCAGTACATAAGGAGCGGCATTTCACCCTTGCGGCGAAGCCCGGTCACATAAGCCCATTCAGCCATTTAGCGCTTTTCGGCAGGTTGATATAACCCCCAAAGCCAGAAGATGTACCAGCAGCGCTTGCCCTTGGACCTTTGGACCTTTGCACTCCTCACACTTTTACTCTAAAACCGTAAAGCCAATAGCATTACGTGGGAATCAAATGCCAGCCTGCAGGTACAGGCAGGAAGGAAGTGCTCCTGCAGCATGTGTACAGCGCTAGAGGGAGAGGAGAGGACTTCTGTTTTGTAGACTGTCCGATCAAGCCTGTGGCAGAGAGATCACGACCCTGCTCCTGTAGCCACCATTGGACCATCCGGCCACATTGTTTGCATAAATGTGGGGAGGTGCAGTGTGGTGGCCCTTGAAGAAGGAGCCAAAAATCCCTGGCCCGTAATCCCTGGGGGAGCTGCCATGAGCCATGAGCCGAAAATCTGGGGAGTTTGGTGAATGCCCTTGGGGCCTTTGCAGCCTTTGCCATTTGACTTCTACTTTAAACCACAAACAAGCCTTATTGTATTTCTGTTGCATTGCTGCATCCTTTAAATGAGTGCTACGTCCTTATGAGCGTGACTGTAGTGTTTTTTGCAGCACCTCCTGTGTTCTCTTGCCCACTATGGACACCTTGGCTTGGTAACGGCTGCAGGGGGTTGGGGGCTTTCTACCTACTGTTTCTTGTTTGATCTGGCGAACAGGAAGGGGTTTAGTGCCTGAAAGCTTGTATTTCCACAATTATTCTGGACCAATTTTGCATCTTACTCGTTGCATTACTCCCCTGTGTCTTTCTGGACTAGCTCGAGAGACTGAACACCCCGAACTGTTGATCCCCTATGTTGCCAATGATACTTATTTGTATTTGGGCCTCAACCTGACCAGTAAAGCGTGGTTGTTGCATTTCTTTTAACTTTCTCCTCGAGGGCACCAAAGACTTTCTAAAACACTCTGGAGACCTCAGCGATTGTGGGGCTGGGCTTCCACAAACAGCATTCTGCCTATTTCTGATTAATAATTGGCAGCAGGTGGAAGCTGGCGTCCCTAGGACAGTTCTAGCCACAAAAAAGCAACCAGTGGGGGACTTTTTTTGACGTCACTCTTAAACCTCTGCGACTCTAAATATAATACCAGCTTCTTTGTGTCGCAGTGGTGTGTGCAGAAAAACGAAGACACAGAGTTCCCCTACTTCGTTTGTTAGTACTGAAGAAACAAGAGGGTTTCTGTACCCATCTATTACAGCGCCACACATAGATTTATCTTTTTTGGTTAAGATTTATTAGGTAGCCCATAGTGATAACACGTGTTGTGGCACCTTTGACGTGCCTTTCTCAAATCTGGGCAATATAGTGCAAGTTACTGTTTTCAGAATAGTTCACAAATGCAAAAAGTAAATATTTTGTAAATAAAAATAAAAAATGAAAAATAAGTAAGTACCGTCATATTAATCATCATATATGTTGCATTTTGTTTTTGTTTTTCACATTATTTCAAAAATTAAGTTAGCACAACATAAGTGAAAATACAGTTTTGAGAAAATTATATATTCCACGTGATGTAAATTAATAACACATACCATCATAGTTGTCAGTTTTGATGTTGAAAAACGATCAGAGGAGAGGTGAGAAGGGGGGGGGAAATAAAAAACAAAACTTTGTAAGGGTGATATTGAATACAACCTTAGACAGTTGGCTAATTTGCTATTGCTCATGTCCTTTTTTGTAAATTGGTTACAAAGAAGCTTACCTATTGTTTGGTGTTCAAGAATAACCTCTCTAATAACGTATTCGAATTACTGGAGTCCCATCAGACTCGTACCGTAGCCTCAGCTTTAGTGGTAAAAGATAATAAACATAGTGTTAATTACTCTATATGTGCTCAAAATACGTTAATTTTAATTTTAATGTCTGCCCATTCATGTGCATTTGTTAAAAGGAAAAATCTCCATAGTTCCACTTCTTATTTTGTCAAAGTTACGTAGCTGTTACTTACAACCCATATCCTGCCGAGGAGTAGAGCTATTGCCCTTCCAATACAAACAATTTAACCATAAACACATTTGAAATGTGAATTCTGCATTACAAAAACGAGCAGCGGTACATAGTAGCCGCCTGCTTTTCATGCGGATCTGAACCTAATTGGAGGTGCAGATGGATGGTCCCCCATAGATTGCTAGGGCTTACCTACAAATTCATGTGTCCTGCATCACGCGTCGCATCCCTTCTGAGAGCTCGCTCGGGTTGCCGTGTGATGTATATGTATTGTATCCACGGTAACCTGTTCGTCCTATCTCCGTTTCGGATTCTGAGGAAAAACTCGGCGGCCATTTTACCGCGGTGTTTTGACTCTTATTTGTTACTTACAATTCCGCTTCTCATGATAGTTTCTTTTTTTACGAATATTAATTCTTGTTCCTTAATTACAAGTTCATCGCAAGAAAAATAGTTCTTCCTTGTTTCTAGCGGGAAGGCAATTGAACTCAGTCATATTAACGCAGAGTTTTAGCTCCTACTTGTTACTTACAATTATGTTTCTCATAGGAGTTGTGGTCCATATGTAAATATCAGTTTCCGTCTTTCCCCTTCAGTAATTTTGATTGAATTTGAACAATCTGGGAAAACATAATAGGCAATATGTTTGTCAGCATTACACAAAAACTATTTTGTAAACTCAATTTGGTTTTGCATATATTCACCACGTAGTTTTACGTGTGTATGTACCCCTGACCTCATGGGGATTGTAGTTTTCAAAGCCTGTTTTAGTGTTCAGCCCGTTCTCCTTAGTTTTTCTAGGGAGATACGTTTTGCTTACGGTTAACAACTTCCTTTATCAAAACATGTATTTCCTGCAATTTTAAAAAAGAAGAACCATTGTGTCGTCATCGCAGGTGCACAAAATGTATAAGAATGTAATCACATGATATTTGAAAGGTCATATCTTCACATTGAAATTTAACTGGTATGTGTTTTTATAATTCCCTATTAGTCCACTTATATGATATAGAAACTTAGAATATTTAAGAGTTTATTCACATGAAGTCCCGCTCCAAACAGGTTCAGCCTATTGTTTCCTACACACTGTAAATGTATTTAATCCTTAATTTTTTACAAGAAATTAGACATCTCATTGTCAGTGTTCAGACCAGACTCAATGCATCTGAAATGGTCAATTAATTTTGCTTCCTCCTGGCGTAGCCGTAATTCTTGATTTCCACCTCTACGTCCTAGGGAAACCTTCTTGAGACCAATAAATTTGATGTCTTGCTTGCGGTCCATTTGGTGGTATTTCTGCCAGTGTTCTGCAAGTGGTAAGTTCTTGTCCTGGCTCCCAACTACTGCTAGGTGTTCTCGGATTCTCACCCGAAGTTCACAAATCGTACTCCCGATGTAGATTTTTCCACAAATGCATATAATTGCATAAATCACGTACTTGGTACGACAATTGATTTGTTCTTTGATTTTAATTTTTATCCCATTCGTGTTCATGAAATTGTCTGTCATAGAAACCGCATGTTTACACATAGAGCAAGTTCCACATTTCCTGAATCCCAGTTTCGGTTTGTCTAGCCAATTCTCTGTTCTCTCTTTTTTGTCTTCTGATAGTAATGAAGGGCTAAGGCTCAGTTTCAAGGTTTTAGCCCGTCGGTAAACTATTGATGGATAATCGTCTATCAGTTGTCCAATATGTGGTTCCAACTTGAGCAAGTCCCAATGTCTTTTAAGGATTCTCCTGATCAATTTGTTATTGGCACAGAACGTTGTAATAAATTGCACCTTTTCTTTTTGAGTTGGTTTGTTTCGTTGTGCAAGTGTTTGTGATCTCTGTATTTGATATGCCTTCTTGTAGGCTGTTTTAATATTTTTTCCTGAGTAGCCTCTTGCTTTAAATCTGGTAGAAAGGATGTTGCATTCTTCCTCAAAATTAGTTTGTTCGTAACAATTTCTCCTACCTCTAATATACTCCCCCTTGGGGATAATTCGAATCACCGGTTCATAATGGAAACTAGTTGCATGCAATGTAGAGTTCACTTCAGTGGTCTTCCTGTATGCTTTGGTTTTGAGACAGTTGCCTGATACATAGACCGTCAAATCTAAAACATTAATCTCTGATGTACTTGATTCCCCTGTAAATTCAATGCCTAAATCATTTGTGTTTGTTTCTTGTCTGAACAGTTGCAATTCTTCAGATGTTCCTTTCCATATAAACAACACATCATCGATGTACCAAGTCCATTTTACAACATGATGACTGTATGTCTCTGTGGGATAAATCTGTACATCCTCGAACATTCCCATTACTAGGTTTGCTAATGCCGGTGCATATTTTAACCCCATCGCCACACCGCGTTTCTGTTTGAAGAAGCTGTTGTTAAACATAAAGACACTATTATCCAGTGTAGCCATGAGCATCTCTTTGAGCTTACAAATGAATGGAAGATAGGATGCTGACTCATGTCTGACGGTGTGATCAATTACGTCCAAGGCGAGGTCATGGCCTATAGCAGTATAAAGGGCCTTAACTTCCCAAGTTGCAAGTAAGTAAGTTGAATGCCATTGGATGGTTGCAATGACATTTATTGCTGCAGTTGAATCTTTCAAATAAGCTTTAACCGTTAGAACCTTTCGTCTTAATTTGTTGTCAATATATTCTGAAATGGACTCAGTAGCCCAGCCTATTCCACTTAGTATAGGTCTGCCTTCTGGAATAGTTTCAAAGGGTTTGTGTACTTTAGGAAGAAAGTAAATGGTTGGCAAGATCGGTTCGGGAATGAACAGAAATCTTTTTTCCTCATCAGTTATGAGGCCTTGTCTGTACCAACCATCAATTGCATCCTTAAGGTCTTGTATAATTTCAGCTTTTGGATTCCTGGGTATTTTCTCATAACAGTTTGGTGTGTCTAGATGGTTTTGGGCCATCTTGATGTAATCTGGACGATTCATAATAACTATGTTTCCGCCCTTATCAGCCTCTTTAATGACAATTGCGCGATTCTTCTCTAATTTTTTAAGGGCATTTCTTTCTTATGGTGTGAGGTTTTCCTGCTCTCTCCTTCTACCCATTTTTCTTTGTCTGTCCTCTCTTTCTTGTAAGTCTTTTGTAACTGATTTGTAGAAAGTGTCAATCATGTTATCTGCTGGACATTGTGGTAAAAATGTGGAAGTTGCTTTCAGTTCTTTTGTGGTTAAGCCCGTTGGCACAATTGCTAATTCTTCCATGGTTTGATGAATCGGAAAAGTTTCTGTTTCTTGCAATGATCTTAGAAGATGTATATTTCCTAGTTCTTCTATTGTCACTTCACTCCTTATTACTTTGCCTGGTTGTTGTTTTCCTGATGTCACTGCAGTAGAAAAGAATTTTTTGAGTTTGTTTTCGTACAAACTTGAACAGGTCTATGTGTACTTGCATGGGTTCCATGTATGATGTAGGGGCAAATGATAATCCTTTATTTAGTAAACTAATTTCATCATCATTTAGTTCAAAATCTGATAGGTTCATCACAAGATTGTTTATTGACTCTTTTTGGCCGCTTGTTTTGTTGCAGCTCTCGTTAATCTGCGCGAGTCCTCTAAGGCATCTGGGTTGCCGAAGTAAACATGCGGTTTCTATGACAGACAATTTCATGAACACGAATGGGATAAAAATTAAAATCAAAGAACAAATCAATTGTCGTACCAAGTACGTGATTTATGCAATTATATGCATTTGTGGAAAAATATACATCGGGAGTACGATTCGTGAACTTCAGGTGAGAATCCGAGAACACCTGGCAGTAGTTGGGAGCCAGGACAAGAACTTACCACTTGCAGAACACTGGCAGAAATACCATCAAATGGACCACAAGCAAGACATCAAATTTATTGGTCTCAAGAAGGTTTCCCTAGGATGTAGAGGTGGAAATCAAGAATTACGGCTACGCAAGGAGGAAGCAAAATTAATTAACCATTTCAGATGCATTGAGTCAGGTCTGAACACTGACAATGAGATGTCTAATTTCTTGTAAAAAATTAAGTATCAAATACGTTTACAGTGTGTAGGAAACAATAGGCTGAACCTATTTGGAGCAGGACTTCATATGAATAAACTCTTAAATATTCTAAAATTCTATATTCTAATAGGGAGTTATAAAAACACATACCAGTTAAATTTCAATGTGAAGATATGACCTTTCAAATATCATATGATTACATTCTTATACATTTTGTGCACCTGCGCTGACGACACAATGGTCCTTCTTTTTTAAAATTGCAGGAAATATATGTTTTGATAAAGGAAGTTGTTAACCGTAAGCAAAACATAGCTCCCTAGAAAAACTAAGGAGAACGGGCTGAACACTAGAACAGGCTTTGAAAAATACAATCCCCATGAGGTCAGGGGTACATACACACGTAAAACTACGTAGTAAATATATGCAAAACCAAATTGAGTTTACAAAATAGTTTTTGTGTAATGCTAACGAACATATTGCCTATTATGTTTTCCCAGATTGTTCAAATTCAATCAAAATTACTGAAGGGGAAAGACAGAAACTGATATTTACATATGGACCACAACTCCCATGAGTCCACGGTAGTATAGAACTACATGATTGAGTTCAATTAACCCACTAAAAACAAGAAACATATATACATATATCTTTTTTCCGAGATAAACTTGCATTTAAGTAACAAAAGTATTATTCATAAATAAGAAACTAATATGAGAAACATAATTGTAAGTAACAAGTAGGAGCTAAAACTCTGCGTTAATATGGCTGAGTTCAATTGCCTTCCCGCTAAAAACAAGGAAGATCTATTTTTCTTGCGATGAACTTGTAATTAAGGAACAAGAATTAATATTCATAAAAAAGAAACTTTCATGAGAAGCGGAATTGTAAGTAACACATAAGAGTCAAAACACTGCGGTAAGATGGCCGCCGAGTTTTTCCTCAGAATCCGAAATGGAGATAGGACGAACAGGTTACCGTGGATACAATACATATACATCACACGGCAACCCTAGTGAGCTCTCAGAAGGGACGCGACCCGTGATGCAGGACACATGAATTTGTAGGTAAGCCCTAGCAATCTATGCGGGACCATCCATCTGCACCTCCAATTAGGTTCAGATCCGCATGAAAAGCAGGCGGCTACTATGTACCGCTGCTCGTTTTTGTAATGCCGAATTCACATTTCAAATGTGTTTAAGGTTAAATTGTTTGTATTGGAAGGGCAATAGCTCTACTCCTCAGCAGGAGATGGGCTGTAAGTAACATCTACGTAACTTTGACAAAATAAGAAGTGGAACTATGGATATTTTTCCATTTAACAAATGCATATGAATGGGCAGACATTAAAATTAAAATTAACGTATTTTGAGCACATATAGAGTAATTAACACTATGTTTATTATCTTTTACCACTAAAGCTGAGGCTACAGTACGAGTCTGATGGGACTCCAGTAATTCGAATACTTTTTTAGAGAGGTTATTCTTGAACACCAAACAATAGGTAAGCTTCTTTGTAACCAATTTACAAAAAAGGACATGAGCAATAGCAAATTAGCCAACTGTCTAAGGTTGTATTCAATATCACCCTTACAAAGTTTTATTTTTTATTTCCCCCCTTCTCACCTTTCCTCTGATCGTTTTTCAACATCAAAACTGACAGCTATGATGGTATGTGTTATTAATTTACATCACGTGGAATATATAATTTTCTCAAAACTGTATTTTCACTTATCTTGTGCCAACTTAATGTTTGAAATAATGTGAAAAACAAAAACAAAATGCAACATATATGATGATTAATATGACGGTACTTACTTATTTTTCATTTTTTATTTTTATTTACAAAATATTTACTTTTTGCATTTGTGAACTATTCTGAAAACTGTAACTTGCACCATATTGCCCAGATTTGAGAAAGGCACATCAAAGGTGCCGAAACACGTGTTATCACTATGGGCTACCTAATAAATCTTAACCAAAAAAGATAAATCTATGTGTGGCGCTGTAATAGATGGGTGCAGAAACCCTCTTGTTTCTTCAGTTCTAGCCACAGTTTACATTTTAGCTAACCAATCTGGTGGAGAAACCTGAGTAAATACGAGTGTAAATCTGCTACAGATGCAGGCGATGGTGAGGAGATGCACTCTGGCTGCCTCACAATATAGTACAGGTAATCAAAGACATGAATCCAATGATCCTCCGAAAAGATTTGCTAATTTCGCACATATTACCATCAATAAACACCCTGAGCAAGCTCATGAGCATTCCTTCTTTTTGCTCACTGTTCCCCGGGTAAAGTCTTATCACCCCGAATCGAGAGCTAATCTTAATAACAAGGTGATATATTGGAATAGATCAAGGCAGGGTTGTTATTCAATTATTCGAGAAGACATACTCGATTGCAAACATAAGGTGGGTGGCTTGAGACAGAGATTAACTAGTACAATTTGCCTCAGGAGCCTTGTGAGAGGATCTCCTAACAATGGAGCAGAGAACACTGCAACCCAGGGGTTTAGAAATAGTAATCTCCTTGGTAAATCCTAAAAATGAACAACACATCTTGAATGTGGATGTGAGATGAGCCCCTCCTTTTCCAATGAGGGTTGTAAAAATAGGTCCCCACCAAGAAGGTAATTAAATTCAAGACTCTTCCCACTTAATTGCCATGCCCGATAGTGCACATGAAACCAATCCCGACCATTTGGGTCACCTGTTCCGCGCTACATGCCTTCCAACTGTCCCCCGCCCACAATGGCAAAAGAGCGGAGAACTTTCTCAGCATTAAATCCAATGGAAGTCACCCAAGTTGAAGGAATAAGCAACATCTATGCTGTAGATAAACCAATTCTGGGAGACTTAGGTTGATGGGGCGTGGGGGGCACCCCTCCTTGACCTTGTCAGCCCACCATTTATTACAAATAAATCCCTTGTGACGGATGTTCTACCACCAAAGGATGGGACGACAATCCCAATAGTGGAGGTGCAAGTATTATCGTGGAACGTAGCGAGGCTAAATCACCATATGAAAGCTGAGGTATGGCTATATTTTGTCACAATATCATTGGGGCATGATATCATTGGGTTCCAGGAGACTTGGGCACTGACAGTTCTGTGCATAGAGGGATATACAATATTCTCAATACAGGCAATCAAGGGTAAGGGAGGCAGGCCAAGTGGGGGTGTACTCTTTTGGATCCGTTCATCAACCTATAGGAGTATAAAGGTCATTAAAACTGCCCTGAGGAATTTGTTGGAGCTTCACATCATGGGACTAGATGGAACAAATATTGTATTAATCAACCTATATAACCGGGAGGCAACATCTGGGGGGACTACCTTATTTACCTATCTACAGGCCTCCATAGAGAAATGGAGATCCATATTTGGTAAATCATCAAAAATTATTGTAATGGGCGATTTCAACCTACAATATGAGCTGATGGAGATCATGGCAGGCCTATCAGAAGATGATGATAGATTATGTGGAATTAGGGAGCAAGAGGCCCCTTTACACAAGAGAAAATATAAAAATTCAGCAAATGTTGCTGCCATATTGCTGGCAAGTATAATTAGGGCCTGCAATAGTAGACTACCGAGATACTCACCAGCAAAGATAACCTATCAGTCTGTAAGCTGCTCCAGTCTAATAGACTTCATTTTATTGAACTTGGAGGATTGGTCCTCCTTTATTGGTTTTGGATTTTCCGACCACAGTCCTCTAACTTTACTAATGTCACCCATATTCTTGGGGTTCCCAAGGGAAAAGGTGGACATCCCTGCTGTGGGTCTGAATATTAGTGGGCATGCAAGGCACATATTTAAATGTGAAAAGTTGGACCTGGAGGCGACTCTACGGTGATATACAGTTCCGTTCAATCGGCTATCATGAATTCTGTTGCTCCCCAGGATGTGAGAGGTGAAGATATCATTGACATCCACACTGACTTAATGAATACAGTGGGAGAGTTTTTTCCAAACCATCAAACCATCAAAGACCCTGGTGAATCAAGGTACCCGCAAAAATCTGTGGTATGATGGAAACTGGAATTATGCCCAGGCCCTAAAATCCAGAAAGCTTGAATTCCAAGAGGGCCTATGGGAATAATTGCTTAATGCAATAAAACATGGAAATACAAAGGAGCTCTGGGAACAGGTTAGTAAGGGTGTGCCCTGTAGAGCAGAACTTAATCCAGGGAGCTATACCCAAAGAGACTTGGGCAGCCTATTTTGAAAACCTTTATGAGGAGAATTGAGACTGGGAGATGACTGACCAGAATGCTTTAACTTTAGAGGAAGATGATTTGCACTTAGTCCTCAGGGAGGCAGAGGTAAAGCTGGCACTAGAGAGTCGAAAAAAAGGAAAAGCTCCAGGACCGGACATGACACTGGTTGACTTTTTGCCAATTAACCATTTATCTGGATACCATACCTGACCAGACTTTTCAATGCAGTCTTGCTGTTAAGACAAGTACACACCTCCTGGACCCAGACCGTCGTACCCATCTTCAAGATGGGGGACAGAAACCATCCGGCCAACTACAGGCTGATCGCCCTTCTTGATGTTGGGGGTAAAATCTCTGCCAAGGCCGTACTGGGCCATTTGGAGGCCTGGGGGGAGAGGTTAGCTCCTTGAATCATCTACAGGTGGGGTTCCAAATGCATATAAGTACAGCGGACCAGTGTCTGATGCTGCGACTACTGTATGATAAATATGTTTCCCTCAGAAAAATGCCCATTTACGTGGTATTCATAGACCTTTAGACAGCATTTGATACAATTCAGAGGGCAAGGCAATGGTCAATCCTGTTGGGCTTGGATAACCCCAAAAACCTACTACACGCAATTGTGATATTACATCAGGGCAACAGGTCGAGGATACATTGTGGGATGGATGGGGCTCTGTCAAAAAGAGTGAACATCAAGATGGGGGTGCGCCAGGCTGTATCCTGGACCCGCTACTCTTTTGTTTATTCATAAATGGTGTAATTACCAAAATACTGATAACCCCCACTGATGTCCCCTTACTGGCACAAGACAGGATCCCTGTTCTGATCTTTACTGAGGATGCAGTCCTACTGTCACTGACACCCAGGGGACTGTGCTGCCAACTGGACATCTTTGCAGGCCTTTGTACCAACAATGGCCTGACGATTAATGACCTAAACACCAAAGCCATGGTCCAAAAGCTACAATTAGTCTAATATAGGTCAAAGTACAAAATATTAATTTATTTGAAGATCAATTCATTGATTTAAAAGACATTTCAGGTTTTCAATATAGTAGTAAAAACGGACTAAAACACAATCCTAATAGTGACAAGATGTCATCTTGAATAGAGACAAGTGTTGAATTAATAAACACGACAGATTTATACGCAACATGCAACACATTTGCTACTTTTCTGTTGACATACTCTGAGGATGAGTCTAATTTTTCAATCTAGCTACTCATTATACTAGAGCCTAGGACTCAACATGTTTCTGTTCTCACAGGTTGGTGTTTGAACATTCATCAGGAGGATGGTCACATTAGTTGTGATGACTTTAAAAGAAACATATCTCCAATTTTACACAGTTGACAAATGGCGAAAGTTGGGTGATTTTCTTAATATGGTGTAGCTGTTGAAAAACAGACAAAAAAGAAAACAAAAAAGGGAAGCTTTAGATGCTAGGTTACTTGTCTAGATTATTCTCATTATAATAATATTCAAATAGGTAGGTGGATTACGTGTTTGAGCGTAAGGTTAGTCTCTCGTGGATGTTGTCCCTTTATACATTAGGACTATTCATCTTGGGTCCTTTGCGGCCTCCTGTGCCGGTTTAACGACCAGGGAAGAAGTGTCAAAGAGACTTGTCTTTACTTCACTCGATCTGACTTGTTCCTGTGTCTGCGTATCCTTAAATTATTTCCAAGTGATATTAGATTTATATGGGTTTTCAAATACCTGTTTGTTATCTTTTCGAATCCCTTGCATATATTCAGGGGAAGAGATTATTCTTTGTCTATTGGGGTGGAGTCAGTTTAGTTTGCGATCTCTAGAGAAATCAAAAAATGGACATGGAGAGATATTTTGGGAAAGCATGATCTTAGCTACATAACTTACATAGTGTCTATATTCAGTGTAGGTATAAGGATTTTACTGTATTTTAACTTCATATGGTTGGCTTTAGAAACGAGGTGTCTTTCAAGGAGATATAGATATCTAGGTTCAGATTTTTCTGTGATCGGCGTGTCCTGGGGTTAGATGTAACCTGTATAGAGGGGGAGATAGATATAAATGCCCTCCTCTCTGTAAATCGATGGCACTAGCGTTTTGGCTAGATAACAGTTTATCCCGTGAACGCCTCTGGGTGGGATTGACATTAACAAGATATATCAATGTAATAGCCAATTGTGCTAAAGAGCTTGGGGATGTCAGGCATGACAAGCTGATGTCTACCATGCCGAGTTACGGGTGCGGTGCAATGTTTCCTTCTTGTCTGTAATTGAATACAGTTTGTTTAAAAGCCTACTTGGCTTATCTAGCTCTGCTCCAAATGTCCAGATTGTACTTGGTCTAGACTTGCAGTCCATTGAAATAGCATGTAGGGCAAAGCTGGTTCTTTACTAGCTATGGCTATGGAATAGTGTGAATCTGCTCAAATACTGGGGAGCAGTACAGGATGTAATGGCACAGGAAGGAGCAATGGGCCTGCCATGGCTTTCATTTAAAGAAAAAACTAATTTCAAGTCCTTGGCTTCCCGGACTTCTGGGCCCACCCGGTGACTATCAATGCAAGTTCAAAGGAGAATGAACATTGGTGAATTAGTCCCAAGATGTAAGTAGCGACTGGCCCTCCATGGGATTAACCACTGTTGAAGGTATCTCACTATGAACCTGTATGAAGTAACATTTTGGACCACTACCAAACCGGCCCGAGTTAAAGGGAATCCTTTTCAAGTATATTATACTCCCAATGGGTTCGAGAATGGGCTCCTGTAGTTGATACATGGATTGTCAGAATGAAATGAAAAGCATCTCTCTGACTTCCCTTTTGGCTGCAGTGGGTTTGCAGCAGGATCCCCAGGTGTGGAGTAACTAGCTCTCCAATTTAACCTTAAGCATACTGGCACTTCTGAATTTTACTGTTGTCTAATAATTGCTTGAAGACACACAGGAAATGTTTTTTACTAAAATCCATGTGCTTGATTTTGATCTTATCATTGGCTTGTTGTGTTTTTATGCTCTGATGCTTCGAGATGATATCTTGTTTTAATATGTTTTTTTTTTTTAGTAAAGCTAGTATGAAATGAAACATATAAGAAAAGTCCTGACAGGATAATATAGCAGGCAGACACAGTACCGGATGAAACACACCTAAGGGAATATCCAGTTTGTAAGTATGTGCATTTAAGAAAGTCCTGGCAGGATATTATACACTTTTTATGCTGAAAAAACAGGGGATCTCAACTCTCTGGAGGGGAGAAACAACAATTAGTTAATTTCTGAAAGAGAACACCACAGGGCATATTTTTATTTTACAAAGGTATCAAAAATATTTATGTATGCATTCATCCAATCCAAATTCAACAATCAAAATAACACAATATACAAATTCAAAAAATGTCTACAAAACATTTAATCTACTAAAAAAAATTAGCAGATTTGGCTTGCTACTACCCATTTTCAAATGTACTGATGAACGGACAGTCCCATTAAGTCGTGGCAAATTTTCAGGATTTGATTTTGTCGTTGGGCGGCAAGTCCTGAAATACAACGAGCCACAACCTCTTGGAGTGTAACAACTGGAGAACAGTCTCCATATGAGACCCCTTTTGCAGGCTTGCATTCCTCAAGACTGTTGAATTGAGCTACAAGCAGATTCTGCCATCTCATATAGGTAGTTTCCTGTGCCCTTTGGGGGATTTTGCTTGCTGGCTTTCTTCTTTCAACTATGTTTATTTTTTATTTTTTATTTGTATGTTCACATTTATTCTCCATTTTCAATTTTTACCAAGGTATGGTGTTGGCCTCACACCATCTTACTTCGCCATTGCTCGCTTGAAGGCACAGAGGTCATGGGCATTTAAGTCACTGTGGATTCACTTGACATTATGGAGGTGTGTCTAAGCATTGCGCATTCCACTGTGATATTGATTGTCAATCATGCGTGTGAATGTAGTATACTGCAATTTGGTTATCACAGGTAGTATTACTTGTTCAACCACATTTTAGACTTGTGTGGCCATATATATATATGTTTCTGTTTTCATAGAAAGTCTTGTTAACCCCCTGATGAAGAGGTGGTGAAACAATACCCTTAAGTCAAAACCTGTTTGTCCTGTTTGAGTCTTGGAAAACCCATAATATTGGACAACAATTTAGATTAATTCCAAGACAGAACAAAAATAAAAAGAAAGTAAAAAAAGAAAGACACATTTATTGTGGATTTGTTGTTATTAGATTGCATGTTTTGTAGCAATGTTTTCAATCTGTATATTGTGTTATTGTGATTGTTGAATTTGGATCAGATGAGTGCAGTAGGTTAGTGTTGCATTTTGGATGGGTGAGAAGGAGTTGTCATTTTCCTTTTTCTTACTTTTTTCCTTCAGTGTAGCCATTGTGTTGTTTTTACTTGCATTAAACTGTTTGATCTTTAGATTAATTGATGATTATTTGTGCATCTTATTCGTATTTTATTATATTTTAAATAGCCCTTTTTACCAAAGCACTTCACAATGAACAATCAGCAGTACAATAAAAGCAGCATAGGCAATTGTGTTCAAGATCAGCCAGTAACAAGTGACTTTTTAAGGAGGAGCGAAACAGAGAATAGAAGGTTATAGAACAGAGAGATAGAGGAAAGAGATTCCAGTGGAGATGGGCAAGCAGTTGGAAAGATCAAAAGCGAGATTGTGCACAAGGGGCACGAGCAGCAGTAAGTAGGAAGAGTCCAGCAGAGTGGAGAGGCCGAGGAGGGGAATAGAATGAGAGAAGAGAAGCAAGGTAGTCGGGAGCAAGACCATAAAGAGATTTGAATGCTAACAGGGGAAATTGAATTTGAGATGAGAATGAAAGGAAAGCCATCCAAGAGAGTCAAGAGAAGAGGAGATTGAGTCACGATGGGAAAGTAAGCAAAGTGAGCGAATGGAGGAGTAATAGATTGATCTAAGAGGTGCTAGGCGAGAGCAAGGAAAACCAAAAAGTAAAACAAAGCAGTAGACATGTTGAGAAAATACTAGTGAAGAAACCAAGAACTTTTATGGCATGAAAAGTAAGAAAAGGGTGAATTTTACAAACATTGTACAGGTGAAAAGGACAGGCGCGAGAGGTGAGTGAGATATGATGTGTGAAAGAGAAATTAGAGTCAAGGTAAAGGCTCAGATTGCAGACAATATCATATGACTCTGTATTAAATTAAATAAATATTTGTGATTCATTTGTAAAAAGAATTATGCCCTCTGTTGTTCTCTTTCAGACTTTTACCAGGATAGCATACCAGGAAGTTGAAAGTATGTTCATTTAAGAATCTCCTGGCCAGCGAGTATACAGGCAGTTGCAAGTGTGTTCATTTAAGAAAGTCCTGACATGAGAGCATACCATGCACTTGCAAGTGTGCTCATATAAGAAAGCCCTGTTAGGAAGCACACCAGACAAGGACACACTGAATAGTGTATAAGAAATGCATCACCTAAAGGGGTCCTAAGAAGTAGATATCAGGACTAGCAAAAAGGCTGTGTGAAACCAAAGAGAAGAGGAATGAAAATCTGGCAGGAGAGTACACCAGGTATCCTTACAAGATAACAACAAAGAGCCACTTTGTTTTTAGTACCAGTTTTGTTGTGGAACAAAAGATATATTTGAATATACACAGAAGGGAGAGAAATCCAGGTAAAGTGAACCACCATCTGGAACAAGGAACTCTATACATCTGGAACCTTTGTGTTGGAGTACGCATTTTTCCTTTTTGAATACTTATAAGTCACTCAAGGCCAGAGACATTACCCTTTTCAATGCAGAGTTTTCTTTGTTAGAATGTGAGGACCAGAATATTAATTTGGACACAGGATGGTTTTGCTTTGGACATTCTGACATTGACAGACCCTTAGTTTTGGTTTTAGGTTAGGAAAGACCTCTCAGAGCAAGGACAGAGAAGCATTTCCCCAACCCCTTTTATTTTAATAAAGGTCTTTCACCAAAAGCATGACTCCCTTGTTTTTTGAGTCTCATTCCTATCTCCTAACATATGGTGTTAGTGTGGGATCGGGCTCAGTTGGCACACAGTAGGGCACCCTCAGGTTTGAAAGGCATAGCAACAGAGCCTCCGATCCATCAGTAGCTACAGAACAGTCCATTGGATTTGATTTATGTAGTAGTCAGGGGAGTTACTAAAACCTGGAGACCGAGTCTTAATACCACCTGACCTGTACCTACTACCCCCATTAGGCATTAGGTCAGACTTGCCTCTAAGTCAGGCCAGGCTTGGGCTATGGCCTGGACGTTTTAGCAAGTGTCATAGACCCTAACTATAGAGGTGACATACACATCTTGATTCAGAACACTCGGAAGGAGTCATATCAAGTAAAGGCAGGAGAGAAAATAGCCCACAGATTCCTGGAGAGGCCGAGCTTTGTTTCCCAAAGCAGAGGATGTTAAGAACACTGATAATACTGAGAGGAGGAGAAAAGTCTTTGGAGAAGCGTATGCACATTCTCCAACTACCTCATAGGCATTACAACCTAAAGCCCTTGTGGAGGAAGCCGAGATTATTCCAGACTTGGCATTCACCCAAAGGAATGAGCCCTTGCTTGCAGAAGCTTTCCTTCATGTGTTATCTGTAAAGGAGGGCAGAGAGAAAGGGGGGTCATTTTTTATTCTAAAGGCTGCACTACTCTATAGGGGTGACCTTAGTCCCAACGGAACTCCCAGATCTCAGATAATGGTACCCAAAAGCCACAAAATGATGGTATTAGAAATTGCTCACTTCCATTTAACAGGTGGTGACCTAGGAACAGCCAAGGAACAGGCACGAATATTAAGCCATTTCTAGTAGCCAGGAATCTATGTTGATGTGAAAAAATGTGTGCATACTTGTGGCCTGTGCCAAAAGACCAGTTTTCAGATGCCCCACCAGCTCCATTGCAAACTTTGCCAATCATTGATGTGCCCGTTTCCCACATAGGCATGGACAGAGCTGGGCCCCTTGAAGCATCGAAATTAGGGAACAGATATTTTTTGGTAATTGTGGATTATGCAACTCCAAATCCTGAAGCATTCCCATTATGCAATAATTATGACCCAACAAATCCTCAAACAATTGATCCCATTTTTCTCATGAGTTTGCTTCCCGCAGGAGATCCTAATGGATCAAGGTACAAACTTCATGAGTCGACTTATGTCGGAAGTGAAGGAAACCCTGCATATAAAAACTCTTGGGACTTCCATTTATCATTTGCAAACTGACGGGTTAGTGGAACGATTTAATAAAACACTGACACATGTTCTAAAGAAGTTAGTGGAGGCAAACGGCAAAAACTGCAATATCTTGATACCTTCGGCCCTTCTTGCCCTCTGAAAAAACCCCAAAATAATAAACAGGATTCTCTCCAGTCTAATTACTATATGGCAGAGAGCCACAACATGTCCTTGACATGGTTAGGGAAACTTGGGAAGAGCGGGAGAAAGCCACCTTGCCCCTTTACAAAATCGCCCAACGGTTAAAGGAACATATGGCAACTGTCAGAAAAATAGTTCAAGCTCACTTGGTCAAGCCGCAAGAAAATCAAAAGACCTACCAGGATTAGAAAGCTCTGCTTGGGTCCTTTTCCATTGGACAAAAGGTTGTCGCTCTCCTCCCATCATCCTCGGATAAGATATTATCACAATGGTACGGTCCTAATGGGGTGATAGAGAAAACAGGGCCATATAATTATCGAGTCCCCCAACCCCATATCTATCACGCAAACCCCCAGAAGGAGTGGAGAGAGGATCCCATTCAGAACACTACAGTAGTATTGACTGGTTTAGTGACTGTAGAATCATATAAAAACACCCTGATTCCTTCCCACTTATCCCAAAATCAGAGAGAAGATCGGTTAGAACTGCTAGAACAATTTCCTGATGTCTTTAGATTTGAGCCAGGAAGAGAGAAAGGGGGTTTTCACTACATCCGTACACCCCCAGGGAAAATGGTCCATTTAATACCCTATCAGATCCAAGAAGCCATATAAGGATAGTAATATAGGAGGCAGAGAATATGCTAAGATATGACATAATTGAACCGTCTGAGAGCCCTTCGTTCTCTCAGATAGTACTTGTTGCAAAGCCAGATCAATCATGGAGTTTCTGTATTGACTTCATGAGGGTGAATGTGGTTTTCTGATTTGACAGTTAACCTATGCCAAGGATAGACTATCTTATTGACTGATCGGGAACTGCTGTCTTCCTCTCTACGATTGATCTGATGAAGGGATACTGGCAAGTTCCCGTTAATTCAGAGGACAAGGAGAAAACAGCGTTTTACACCCTCTTTAGATTGCTTCAGTTCAAAGTGTTACCTTTTGAACTTAACAGGGCCCCTGCCACCTTTCAAAGGTAAATGGACTGAGTCCTATGGCCTTACTCCTCTTTATGAAGGTTCTATATCGATGATATAATCATCCATAATAGGGCATGGGAAGAACACCTATACCACCTATACCTAGTTACCAGAGCTTTGAGGAAAGTTGGGCTGACAGCCAATCCAATAAATGTCACTTGGCACTATCAGCAGGCAAATATATTGGATTTTTTGTTGGTAATGGGCTAGTTCAACTTCAAAGTGAGAAGGTGAAAGCTGTACCCGAAACTCCAGTGCCTAAAACAAACAAAGATCTAAGAGCCATTTGGGTTCAGTGGGGTTTTATAGCCGATTCAACCCAAGTTATTCTTCCATCACGTCTTGCCTCACTAATTAAGAATGTAGAACCCCAAAAGATAAAGTGGAGAGATAAAGACCAGCTATGTTTTGACAAACTCATAAACATTCTGTGCAGTGAACCAGTGTTGAAGTTGGCAGACTTTAAGAAAGAATTCATTTTACAGACAGACGGTAAACATGTTGGGTTGTGGGCTTTACTTTCACAAGATCACAATGGTATAGAATACCCTATTCTTTATAACAGTTGGAAACTATACGCATGAGAAAAGAACTATGCCACTATTGAATTGGAGGCATTGGGCTATAAAGTGCAAAGTGTTATACCTTAAATAATACCTCGCCGGCAGGAAGTTTAGATTGGTCACACATCATTCTCCCTTAACATGGATGAGCCTCTGCAAGGACCCCAATGCACAGGACATGCACTGGTTGTTAGACATGCAGTCCTTTTGTTTCATGGTAGAACACCAAAAAAGGAAGAGAACAGGGAAATGTAGACTTCCTTTCTTGTTTTACAATTGGTGCGGAGAGAACCAGCAGCATTAGAAGATGGGTATGTGATGAATCTGATGGTGTCATCACTCCTTTCTCAGGGGTGACCTCCCCAACCTGATCCTGACACTGGGGGCGGCTATATGAGGGAGGACCACATGGGGGAGACAACCTCCGGAATGAAGTCGGGAATGGGTCAGGGGCTCCGGGGGAGTCAGGGTTGAAGCACAGTGAAACATATGAGTGAGTGTCCACATCAGGCTTTGGTGTGTGGTCACGCTGGTGGCGAGGAATGATGTCAGGGCTGTGTGTCCCCATATCACCCTGTAGCACTTGGCTGGAATACTCCTGGGTGCCCTCGAAACTCCAGGCAGCAGGTGTGTCCTCTGTGATGGCTACTGTGGAATGTGGGGTTGGCACAGGGCCTGAGCTGCATCCTGCAGGCTTGGTCTAGCTGGGGCCAGGAGTGACATGGTGGGACTTGTGCTTTGGTATCATATGTATCTGCCTTTCTGGGGTGGTAGTGAACTTTGAGGACCTGGAGGCACCCGTTGCTGACGACCTGTCCCTTCGTCCTCCTCGGACTCTTCCAGAGCTGCCTGAGTGTCTTTAGTGGACAAATGACATGTGATCAGGTATGGTGCGTTCACTTGAGTTGGCATGCAAGTCACATATGTTGTTGTAAATAGTAACACCCCACCCATGTGGCCAGGTGGGCATGGTTGTTCAGAGGTCATTGCATGTGCCCACAGCATTTTGGGAATGGTCGCCAATATTTGTGTGTGACCCATGGCCAGGTGGCCTTTGGCCTGTCTGTGGTCAAGGCAGAGGTTCACGCAGGGGCATCTGACTGGGTATTCCATGCATGCATGTGGTCCTGCAAGGTCATGTTGTCCTGCAGGGTCACACATATGTGACATGCTCCTATGATCAAATGCTGTCATACAGGCACAACCTTTGTAATTGCAACACATGGAACGGTCGTATGTGTTAATGCCCCCACATCCCCTCTCTCCTGGTGACACACATCTTGTGGGAGTGGGTATGGTGGCTTTGTCTATGGCACTGCCATGACTCAATGGGACACTGCTGCTCGGCCAGCAGTGGTGCACTGTCTTGTTTTGTGTTTGGTTTTCTGCACTCATGGACTGCCATAGGGCTCGTTTGCCATGCCAGCATGGAGCTAGCTAACTGGGACTGCAACATGTTGGTGTGGCAACTGCGCACTGTCATGGTTACTCACATTCCACAATCCTGCTGCCACAGAGAGCACCAGCAAGGGTGTGGGGTACATTGCACTTGGATTGGCTGCTTGCCACACCTTCACACTGCAAAAATGCTAAGGGGTGCACTTGTTGCCCTCCCCCAGGCTGCTGTGAAGGGGGGATGATGTGGCACCCCATCACTTCACCCTGATTGGCCGGCCAATCTGCTGGGCCTGCTGTTACGTGTTCCTGTCCCTTACATAATTTTTTGCTAAGGCAAACATTCATTTGTTGTGAGGACTGGGGGGCAACTCACCACCTACCTCCTGGATGCTGGCACCTGCCTCTGCTCCACTGACTCCCTCAATACCCTCCATATTGAGGATACGAGAACTAGGAGCTTGGTTGTCCCATCTTCTGTTGCCATGGCCTCCTGCAGGTGTTGGGAGAGGAGTCCCTGCACCCTGACCCTTAGGTTGTTCCATCTCTTGCGGCAGTCCTCTGCATCACGGGGGACACTGACTACCACAGTTGCCTTTTTGCTTATTGCCAGCAGGTGATGGTTTTGCGCTGGCCTGTAGGGGGGGTTGCGCTGTCTGCTCCCATACAGCTTGTCGCAGTGTCCTACGATCTCATCTGTGAGGGCTACCAGCTCTCCATTTTGGCTTACGAAGCTGGTTTTCAGGCACCTTGCCTCGGGTCGGCTTCTCGGACATGCTGTCAGTGACATTTAGGGTCAGATGGCTGCAGGAAGTAGGTAAATCAGGTTGGATTCAGTTTTTAAAGATGGGCGCCGCAATGCTTCATGTTCTGGCGATGATGCTATTTCCGCAGCCGCTAATTGCGTCAGTGCTGTTAGCACCGCCGGAGGCCAGCAGTAGCACTATTTGTGCCAGAATTTCAGCATAGTGCATTGTTTCGGTGCTAATTCTGGCATTAGTATTACTGCTGAAGTGGTATGAGCATTCATGCCAGGTTGTGATGCAGAGCTAATTGCACCGAAGGTCCCGGCGATAACGCTAGTTCCACCGGTGGAATTTCCACCGGGATATGGCCCAACGCCTGATGATGCCCAAAGGGTCTGAGTAGTTGTAGGGGTACATTTTATCTCAATGTTAAATTTTGGAAGGTACCCCTGCCACTTTCCCCAACCCTAAACCCGTCCCTTTCCACGGATTGCCCCCAAATGTTTTGATATGAATTGTATTGACCCACAACATTTTTTATATGAATTTGATATAAATATGATTGAACCCCAATAATTTGGATATAAATTCATATATATTTTCATTTGCATTTTATATAATTTTAATATGCATTTGATGGAAATGTGATATACTTTTAATAAGAATCCCAAGAATGTTTAATTTTAATTGTGATATAAATTGGATAAGAATCTCAAAAGTGTTTGTTAAATGTTGATATAAATATGACATAAATTGGATAAGAACTTTACTGGGTGGACTATAAATAGGCCCAAGGGTGTTTCAAGGCTATGACGGCGATGAAGGAGGGGCTATAAGGCAGCTATATAGCTTTTGAGTTAGGCCTGGAAAACACATACACTCTTCCGGCTTCCCAGGGGCTATTAAGCGTGGTGCGGAGGAAACCGTGAACTTGAACCGTTAAAGTTATGATGAGGGGAACACAACCCTTGGAAGTTCCAGCGATTCCAACGATAGCTATACCCCTTACAGGATGAGATGGAGGATGCTCAGGATTTGATGGCAAACTGCAAAACCTGGGAGCTCTGGGAGAATATTGCAATGTTTTTTGTCAGCAATGAGCCGTCGATCATCGCAACCGGCATGGGCCAATCTATTGGAGATTTTGTTCAAAACGTTAAGGATGATGTGAAAGGGGCCCTTAGGGGACCCTGACGTCTATGGAAACAAGGCTAGTCACCACACACGATAGATACGCCAGACACGAGGTTGTATTCCCAAAGCTAGGGTTTATTGCAAAGCAAAAGTCTCAGTTGGCCAACTCGGTCTCACGCCCCGCGACGTGTATCTCTAGACCTCGAGGGACGCAAGAGAGCGAATTATGTACATCAGTTACATACATACAAAATGCATATCAAACAATCAGCTATGACATGTTTAACACCCCCCCTTTATTGCGTTTCTTTGAACTTGGTGTGATGATGGACATCTCTGACCACTATGATACCTTCAAACATCTATTCTAGTAACAATTTGCAATTTGTGAGTGCAAAGGCATCTTTCTGTTGTTGAACAGAACACAGCGCTTCTGTTCTTGGAAGCAAACTACATACGGGGGGGGTTGCATTCCGGACCTTGCTATCTATCAGGTGCTATTCGCGTCTTGGGAGCCGACATGCTCTAGCGGGCTCAGAAAAGGGGGGCCGTAAGAAAAGCATAATTCAAGCCTTTAGCGATATTATTCTAACATATTCTACCATATAACGAGACTGGCTGGCAGCTGTGCAATGATTAGATGCCCTGCAGCTCTGCTTCAAGGCTACATTCGGGAGGGAGCCGGGCATTCTTCCTGGCGCTGCCTACGTTTGTGTTTCAGCAAACTCCTGTTATCCTCATGGCCCTGCGGCCTTGTCCTTTTCACATACAGACAACAATGTTTCACAATCGAGCAGTGTAAGCGGAAAATATACTGCAAAGCAATAGGAACAGAAAGCAATGAGCAATGGTTAGAAAACAAAATGGCGATTCTTGTTACATCAAAATGGCCGTTCATTGGCAAACTAGAAAACCTATATTTTGTCATATCGTGCATGAGATGGTTTGCCCACGTCCACCAAAATATGTTTGCAGTCTCAAAGTAGAGGTATGCACATTTCTAGACTGACAAACCCTCCTTTGGCCGTATGCCAAACGTCTCATCTATTTATTGAAACCTCCTCTAGTGATGATGAATCTGAAGTACTTATGTCTGAGTCTTGCATGCTATCGTGGACATCATTGTCTCCATCAATATCTATTGCCATCATCTCTTTTACTGCTCTCAACTCTTTTGGGTCTGGGTCAGTTCGATCATGAGGTTGTTTTTTCTTTGTTATCATATGCATACATCCTTCTGTACAGCCCTCAGTTACCTCAGCGCAAACTATGGGTAAACAATGTATACAACAACAGCACGTTAGGAATATTCCAAACACCACTACTAATATTGAGATCAACTTCCATCCCCAAGATCGTAGTATTCCCCAAAACCAAGATCCTATTCCCCAGCTCCCTTCTCCAGTAGGAAGTTCAGAGCTTTGGACGTGCATTTTCTTTATTGCTTCAAAGATTGTGGGGGAATAGTCATCGACATAAACGCAACATGCTGATCCCACTATTTTGCAAATTCCCCCAAGATCAACCAGGATCACATCGAGAGCCATTCTATTTTGCAGCGTCATTAACCTGATTCCTCTTTCTTCCAACGTCATGTTAAATAATATATCTGTTGTCATGTTTATTGTATTCTTTAGGATTCTGGACAGTTGCCTTATATTATAGGAGTTCACTATCTGTCCTAAGAATGGAATTAATGATTTTGCCACATCAGTTGCTATTAAAACACCTTTGTCAGTCCTTTTGACTCTAGTTCTGGATAATCTGGCCATGGCTGCTGTTTCTAAGAGGAATACTCCTGGGAACAGTAGCCCTAGGTAACATGTACCTCCCCAGTTTCTGGGCAACCAAGGGTATGCTTTCTCTCCGCATACAAAATAAACTGGATCACCTACGTATACTGGTTCTATTTCCCATTTTAGTACCACTGTATTCATACAACCAGCATATGATCCGACTAAAAAAGAGCTTTTCTTTTTTAGACAAAAAGGGACAGTTCTTGAGCTATAATTCACCATGTAAGATGGGGGAATTGCATCTTTGTCCCCTTCTGTTCTTACACGAAATGTCATTACAGATGTTTTTTCTGGTGGAGATAATCTATCTCGTCTATTTTGTTGTGTTATCTTTCTTGCATGTATTCTCGTAGGCTCTGGGGCTATTACTTGTGCTTTATGGAAAATGGAACAACCCACAGGCTTCATTATTATCTCCTCAAACACATTCATGTTGGTTCTGTCTAATTGACCTGTATTACTCTCATTCATTTCCCATTGAACATTGCACCTAAAGATGCACTACATGCAGAACTTAATGGTAAAGGCTGCACATACCACCCTATTCCTTTCCCGGCATGCTGTGGTAAATGGCCACATACCCAGCAGTTTGTTTCCTTCAGGATTGCATGTGTCATGTTCATTATCAGCAATAAGGTGTTATTTCCAAAACCTTCCCTGTGTTTTTCTTCCATTGGGGGTAGGGTATAAGTGATCACCTGAACCGGGCTTTCAGTAGTGGATATATTACTTATTGGAAAAAACATTTCTAATGGGTGTATTGTTTCTACCCACCAGAATATTAGGTCTGTCAATATTGGTGCTACCACGCTCATAAAGCACATTATTATCGTTCGTACCAGCATACAATTTGTTTTACCATGTGTTTTTCTTAAGCTTATAGTCTTTATAATTGACTCATTCTCAGTGGTGGTGGTGCAGGAGGAGGTTGGAACCGATCCCGGCATGTTTCTCGTCATCCTTCTTCTTTTTTATCACATTTCGTTGTGGATATCTCTCTTCGTCGCGCTTGCTATGATGTTAATAAGTTCAATGGAGTTGTCACAGTTCAGTTCTGCCTGTCTCTTTTTTAGCCTGGTTTCGATTATTCATTTTTAGACAAGATCACTTGTCCCCTCTTATACTGCTCAGAGGACCTTCGATCAGTTATCTTATCGCCTTAGTATCATGTGCGCCCAGCTCGTCCGCTCTGGTTCAGGACACATGTACTGTTAATCGGTTATCTCACTTGCCATAGTACCATGTGCGCCCAGTTTGTCCGTTCTGGTTCAGGACACATGTACTTTTTATGATCGCACCGAGAAGCCGTGAGTCTTGAATTGTCCGACTTGCACAATTCTCAGGCTTCTCTCCTCTACACCTCCGGTTCCTTCTCCGTCCATGAGCTGAACCAGAGGTTGACATAAACACCAAAAAGAACTGCGGATCACTTTGTCTTCTGAGGCCGCAGGTTGTATCGCCTTGCTCCTGGTATCATATGATCCGTGAACAGTGCCGGTGTACTTCCAGATTCAGGCTCGAAGTCAGCCTGTGGCGCTACTGCATGTGCTGGTGAGTGCCGCGCCAATGATGCAGATCCGTTTCTTTGGCGTGCTGGCAAGTGCTGGTGGGTGCCAAAGGGGTACACGATTTGGTTTTGCTGGTATTTGCAAGGCAGATTTTGCGTCGGTCAGTAGTGATGTCGATTCTGCTGGGCAACGTTGGGGCACTCTTTGCCCGTCCCCCTCTTTGGCAATCGTCTCAGGCTTTGTTTCGAGTTTCACTTCTGGTTTTGGCAGATTAGGTGGCTGCTCACTGGCAACAGTTTCTTTAGTTTCTGGGACCGCTGTCTGTTTCCGGTCATCAGTGTCAGGCAAGTCTTTCAGTGCAGTTGGAATCTTCTAGGCATGGGTGGCATGGATCCACGACTTCCTTCCATCCACCCATATTGCCGCCTGCGTTGCCAAAAGTACTTGATAGGGCCCGCACCACCTGGGTGCTAATGATGACTTTCTTTCAAAGTTTTTTAGCAGCACCCAGTCTCCTGGCTCCAGCGCCTGCCCCGGACCGGTGTATCTCATTGGTAATGCCTCCTGTACCTGCTGATGAATCAAACGCAATTTCTGCATTAAAAGGCCAGAATAAGTACTAAGCACAGGATGTTCTATCTCACTTAGTCGCTTTGGCTGAGGTCCACCCAACTCAACTTGCTTCCCGCACAAATCTTGCTAATCTTTGATTTGAGAATCCCGTTGTGCCTTTCCACAAGACCGGCATGCCTTGAACTATGGAATCTCTTATCAATCTAGAGACCAGCACATATCTGTAATGCCACTGCACCCACAAAATGCGGTCCATTATCAGACCATAGGACTCGGGGCAAGTCAAATCTGGAAAAGTACTCCTTCAACATTACTTTTGCCGTACTCATTGCTGTGCAGTCTTTCAAAGGATATGCCTCCACCCACTTACTGAATGCACAGATCACCACCAAGACGTATTTTAAGTTTTGGCACCTCTCCATCTCTATGAAATCAAAATGAATTACCTCAAATGGCATGGAGGGTGGGCCAAAACTTCCTGTTGGATTCACTGTTCCCTTCCCTACATTGTGTTGCAAACACGTGATACAGTTCTGCACCAACCTCTCTGCATTCTTTTTTATGTTTACATTCTGCCAAACTGTAGAAAGGTGCTGTATTATTTTCTTCGCACAGATGTGCGTAGGGCTGTGGGCCATTGTGACCATTGCAGTCACATACGAATTTGGCAATATCCATTTTCTAGTTCCCTTGTCCACCCAACAACCCTCCAGATCCAACTCAGCAGATCCCTCTGCCCACCCCTGTATTTCATCGGTCGTAGCCTCGGCCTGCATTTCTTTGACATTGGCAACTCCATCTTCTATCATACAGGGTACTTCCTCTGTCTGAACCGTCATCATTCTGGTATTCAAATCAGTGGCAGTTTGTTTCGCAATTCTCTCTGCAAACGCGTTTCCCTCTCCTACTTTGCATGTTACTTTTTTATGTGCCTCGCATTTCACTATTGCTAGGCGCTTTGGAAACGTGAGTGGTGACAGCAATCGTACAATCAAAGGGCCATGTTGAATTCTGGTGCCATGTGATGTCAGAAACCCTCTCTCAGCCCAGAGTCGACCAAAATTATGAACTACTCCAAAAGCATACTGACTATCAGTATGTATATTCACATTCAAATTTTCAGAAATCTCGCAGGCTCTGGTCAATGCTATTATTTATGCGGCTTGTGCTGAATTATAGGGGATTCTTTTACTTTCTACAACACTCTCTAGAGTAGTGATAGTGTATGCGGCAGTTGTCGTGCCATCTGGTAATTTAAAACATGGGCCGTCACAAAAAACTCTCCATCCGGCTCTTTCTGTGGAATATCACTTAAATCAACTCTTCCCTTGGTTTCTTCCTCAGTGACCATTAAGCAATCGTGGGGGGGTGATTCATTCTTCCCAATTTCTTTTACGGTTAGTGGCATTCATTCTGCAGGATTCAAAGCGCTACACCTCATAACTTGGATATGGGGCACGAAAAAGATAATCTCATATCTTGTCAATGTAGCAGAGGTGAGGTGTTGCGTCTGTGTCCTATTTAATAGAACGTCTATGGCATGTGTCACCATCAGAATTAAAGTGTGCCCCAATACCATTCCTTCCGTTTGTTTCACTGACGCAGCAGCCGCCGTGACAGATCGCAAACATCGTGGTAGTCCGCGCGCTACAGGGTCCAGCGCAGAAGAAAAATAGGTGCACGGCCTATTTCTTCCACCTTGTTCCTGTTTCAAAACCGCCAATGCACATCCTTCACTTTCACACACAAATAGTCTAAAAATGTTCTCAAAGTTTGGCGTACCCAAAACTGGAGCTGAGCATAATGCAGTTTTCAATCCATCAAATGCTTTCTGACATTCCTCATCCCACTGCAAAGGCATAACCGCATCCTTTCTAGTTAAATTCACTAATGGTTTCACAATTAACGCAAAATTACCAATCCATTGTCGGCAATAGGAAGCCATGCCTATTATGGCTCTGACTCCTTTTTGTATCTTTGGAATAGGCATACAATAAAAACACTTTCTGTGCGTTCTGGCGTTAGTCTTCTCCCTCCTTTCGAATGTAGGTAGCCCAAATAAGCCACCTCCTTTCGATTATACTGAAATTTCTTCAAACTAGCTTTATGGCCATGTGCCGCTAGGTGTGACAGTAGTAATACAGTGCTTTCTTTACAAATCTCCTCTGTGTCTGCAGCTAGCAATAGATCGTCTATGTATTGCAAAAGTGCACAACCCACGGGTAATTCCAGCATGTCTAGCTGCTCTTTTAATGCTCTACTGTAAATACTTGGACTTTCCGTGTAACCTTGCGGAGTCCGCGTAAATGTAAATGATCGTCCTCCTAATGTGAACGCGAACAAATATCTACTGTCCTTGTCCACTGTAATACTAAAGAATGCGTTTTTCAAATCTACTACACTAAAATATTCTTCTGAAGCAGGTATCATTGTCAATATTGTAGTGACGTCTGGCACTAGAGGAAATTGCGGATCTACTACCTTTTTCAATATGCATAGATCAATTATGAAACGGTATGGTACCTCATTACCTCGTTTTTTATAAATCGGAAGAATCGGGCTGTTGCATGTACTGCCTGTGATTTCCTCGATTACCCCTAATTTCACCAAATCTGTAACAATACTCTTCAATCCTTTCTCACCTTCAACCGAAATTTTGTATTGGGGTATTCGCGGTAGGGTAACACCTTCTTTTTAAAATAATCTTTACTGGCTCTATCTTTAAACATCCTACATCATTGTCATGCATTGCCCATATACAGGTTGGTACTTTACTTAGTTCCCCTGGTAACGCTTCGGACATGAATTCTGACACAGGGGCATCGTGTGGCCATATCGTTAGAAACACTCCATCTGCCGTGCAATGTATAACAGTACCTAGTGTTTTCAACAAGTTTAATCCCAACAAATTTTCTCCACAATTTTCTGTTAGAAGGATAGGACAATGTTCAGTAAATGGTCCTATGGTAACTGGGACTGGTTTGGACACTGGGTATATGACTGGTGTACCTGCGAACCCTATGGAAATATTCTTTTGCCCTGACAGTGGTATATCCGGAACCAAGTGATGGTCTATTGAACACTTCTGTGCTCCTGTATCTACAAGAAAGCGGTGCTCCTCATTCCCGACTCTCATTTCTACGTAGGGTCCTCTCTGATTTACGGGAATAGACACTGGTTCCGACCCCTGTCCTGGGCTGTCCTATTGGGGAAATAACACATCATCCGATGTGTAATCATTACTATTACTGTAATACGTGTTTGGCTGTGTATCGAAAACATTTCCACTCTTCCCTCTATTTCCCCCACTCTGATTTCCATATTGTTAATTTTGCTGTCCCTGACTCTGGTTTGGGGCATTTTGGTTTTGGCCTTGGTTTTTATTACCTCCGTTACTATGATGCTGCTGCATACTATTCCTATTTGGTCCATTTGCTCCTGGGTGTCCTCTATGCTGTCTCCTCTGACCAGACCCATTTCTATTCTGTACCATTTCTATTCTGTAGCTGCGGACATTGCGCTCGCCAATGTCCTTCCTCTTTACAATATGCACACTGATTCGGTCCCACTGTTCCCCCATGCATATTCGAATTACTCCTTCCTTGTTCATTCCCTCGCCCTCTATGATGTCCTACTACTTGCTGCATTAATACTCGTGTCTTTAGATTTACCCTATCCCTCTCTTCTTTTTCTTTTCCTGCAGTCACTCTGCGCTCATAATATTGGGCCATATGCAGTCCTTCGCCCAACGTTTTTGCTTGCCATGCACTCTCTGACGTCATTATTAGATTCTGAATTGGAGGTTTTAACTCCCTCACATATTTGTCAACAAATAACCTCTTTCCTGCTTCCGAACCCACATCCTGCCCACTGAAGTCTGTGAATACTTCTTCAAATCTATTAAAATAATCTGTAGCCAACTCATCCTTGCCTTGTACACATGCAGTCAATTTGTCCCATTGAATTCTTTTCTCTGGGACAATTGTTTTTAACTTCTGTACTATACGTGCTGGTAACGCCGCCAGGTTTGCTCCTGGTGTCCCTCCAACCGCTTTACTTCTATCTTCTATTATCAAGTCCGCCCATGTGGCGCCAAAAGCTGTCTGGCCATCTACCTTCCTTATTTGTTTCCATATGTCTGCTGGCAGGATCACCGGGAATGTTAGGTCTATATCACCCATGGTAAGCACGGATGATTGTAGGCAGGACTCTACTTCCTTGTAAAACCCTTCAGGATTCTTTCTTATATCAGGAATCGTCTGCTTTATGTTGTTCACCGCCTGTCTGGAAAAGGGGACATGCACATATTGGGCGGTGTTATGGGCTGGTGTCACCTGCGCCGCTGCACCGCCCACTGCGGGAACCTCCACTTTGGGCACAAAGGTAGGTGGGACCTCTCTCATAGGAAATGCCCCACTTACCGTCCACCCCCCTTCTCTTAGATGTAACAATATTCCCAGATCCAATGATAGGGCTGTTTCTCCTGTCCCTCGCTCTAGTGCTCTTCTATATACTGCCATTACTTCGGGTGGGTTGGCCTTATCGTTTTTTATATCTTTGTCTAATAAATGTTCAGCCATCGACTGTACTGCTTTTCTTTTCATGGGCATGGAATATTCATCAAATTTCTTGTGTATCTCCATTGTGGGGATACTAGGATCCGACATCCATTTAAACGCTTCTCTTATACCTACTTTTAACTTATCGCCCCTTTGTACTGACGACATTGAATGTCGTCGTTGTATATATGGCTCTACAATTTCCTTCCTATTTCTCCCGATATTCCTACTCCTGTACCCAGGTGTAGCAAACATTTTGGCATAATCATTATCTAATTCATCTCTAAGCTCAAAAAGTCTATATACATGTTCTCTCACTTCTTCATCCCTTTCCCAATTAGCTGTTTCCATTTCTCCACCAAATATTCACTCATGAATTCCAACACTACCTGTCTTTCATTGCTTATACGGAAGTCATATATCAAAGCCACTGCTGATGTCCCATCATTCCCGTCTATATACATCTATATACATCTCTGCCTGTTGCTGCAATTCCACCTTCCTTTCTTTGCTGATTGCGCTGCGGGTTACCTTCGTGCACCCCCGTTGGTGAGTCCCGCCTCTTGCCCCCGCGGTTTCAACTTCAACCCCGGGAGGAACGGACAGTACCGAGTCTGTGCCTGAGGCGGGAGGTGCAGATGGGACAATGGGAACAGGGAGTGTCTGTTGTGGGCCTGATTGGCTAATAGGAAGTGTTATGCGCGCGGTCTGTGGCTGTGGGAGGGCTTGAGCTACCGGAGGGGGAGCTTGAGCTACGGGCGGGGTCTGGGCAATAGCTACTGACGTGTCTGGTCTTACTTCTGATCTTGGGCCTTGTTTTGTATGGGTCAATATATTTTCTATCAATTCATCTGCTATGTGTAATTCTCGTTGTGGGTATATCTTTTCTATATTCAACTGGTCTCGCCTGCCTGCCCTTCTTAGACTCTCAGTCCACTCCTCCTCTTCTTTCTCGTCTGCTACTTCACCTTTCGATTTATGCCTGCGCGCATGCTTTGCTCTGCTTTTAAATAGGAATATTGCTTCCTTTCTCCAGTCTTTAATAGTCTCAAATGCTGCAGGACGCGCTTTCTTTCCCATCAAAACCCTTTCCAGGTTGTCTATCCTCGCTATCTCAAAACTACCATTAATCGGCCACTGATGGTCTTGTTGCTTTCTGGTTTGCCTATGCCAAGTCTCAGAGAATATTATCGCACCCACTCCATACTTTACATACATCTCATACGCCGGCGTTCCCCCAGGTGGTACAATTTGGCCATCTTCCAAAGATTGTCTACCACAGCGGAAAAACCCTGCTAGGGTGGACAATATCCCAGGCATGTTTCAACCTTCCCCCTGGTAAATCAACCTTACCTAGGGCGTTTGATTTTGCAAAGTCAACTCTCAACCAATATCAGGATACTTTGAATCGGGGAATGACTCACCTGATAAATCAAGTCGTCTGTATACTGACGCACCAAAGGACATTGTGTCTGCGTTTCTTGGCTTCCGCCTCTTTTTGGGACCCTCGCCTCCTTGTTCTTTAGCCAGGCACGTTGATCAGGGATCAGATGTGTGCAGATCTGCAAAGGAGTCTCTCATCACTTTGACAGGGCGCCCCAAACACCTCTTGATCCCGGCTCGATCGTCCCGCCCTCGCTGTTCTCTGCCTTACTCAATTACAATGTTATGCGATGGAACAAGTGGGGGAGGGTCCCTATTTGGATGCCATCTTGAAAGAGGCCCCTAGGGGACCCTGGTGTCTATGGAAACAAGGCGAGTCACCACACACGATAGATACGCCAGACACGAGGTTGTATTCCCAAAGCTAGGGTTTATTGCAAAGCAAAACTCTCAGTTGGCCAACTCGGTCTCGCGCCCCGCGACGTGTATCTCTAGACCTCGAGGGACGCAAGAGAGCGAATTATGTACATCAGTTACATATATACAAAATGCATATCAAACAATCAGCTATGACATGTTTAACACCCCCCTTTATTGCGTTTCTTTGAACTTGGTGTGATGATGGACATCTCCGACCACTATGACACCTTCAAACATCTATTCTAGTAACAATTTGCAATTTGTGAGTGCGAAGGCATCTTTCAGTTGTTGAATAGAACACAGCGCTTCTGTTCTTGGAAGCGAACTACATACGGGGGGGTTGCATTCCGGACCTTGCTATCTATCAGGTGCTATTCGCGTCCTGGGAGCCGACATGCTCTAGCGGGCTCAGCAAAGGGGGACCGTAAGAAAAAGCATAATTCAAGCCTTTAGCAGTATTATTCTAACATATTCTACCATATAACAAGACTGGCTGGCAGCTGTGCAATGATTAGATGCCCTGCAGCTCTGCTTCAAGGCCACATTCGGGAGGGAGCCGGGCATTCTTCCTGGCACTGCCTACGTTTGTGTTTCAGCAACTCTTGTTATCCTCATGGCCCTGCGGCCTTGTCCTTTTCACATACAGACAACAATGCTTCACAATCGAGCAGTGTAAGCGGAAAATATACTGCGAAGCAATAGGAACAGAAAGCAATGAGCAATGGTTAGAAAACAAAATGGCGATTCTTGTTACATCAAAATGGCCGTTCATTGGCAAACTCGAAAACCTATATTTTGTCATATTGTGCATGAGACGGTTGGTCCACGGCCACCAAAATGTGTTTGCGGTCTCAAAGTAGAGGTATGCGTATTTCTAGACTGACAGATGAACCACAGTTATTCTGGAAAGGGCTACCCGGGATGATGCTGTGGTTCTGGAGCAGTCACTGGTTGTGGAGCCGGGACAACCACCCACAGACAAAGTGGGCTCTGAAGACAATGGGCCTCATTACGACTCTGGCGGTAACCGAGGTGGTAAAACTGCCTGGTAACCGCCGGACTCGTATTACCATATGCCTCCGTGATTCCCGGAATTACCGAGGCATTACAACCCCGGTTTTCTGGGAATCACGGAGGTGGAATGGTGTTAATCCCCATTCCCATTGAGTCCTATTGGACTCAATGGGAATGGGGATCATGGAAACACCGGCAGCATCTCGTAATGCTGCCGGTGTTTCCTCGTCCGCCTGCAGGCGGGCTCTGTTAAACCCGCCAGGTCAAACCTGGCGGGAACATCACCTCCCGCCTGCAGGAGTCGGGATCAGGTGGTCCGGAAACAACGGTGGTGGCGGGTTTACTGCCACCGTTATTTCCGGACTGCCTGATTTGTAATGAGGCCCAATGACTATGAGTCCATGGTTATTCAGAATGATGCAGTTATGATGCCAGAGAGCGACGCCTCATTCATGGCGGTTACTATCAATATCTATTGTGTTTGCTGTTAGATGAAATTGAAAACCTGGGGACCGCAATAATAGAGTCTGTAAGGAATGTATCTCACTAATGGAGATTGGTAACTTTAAAGACGATACAAACACATTGGTTCTCCATCGGGTTGATATGCTAGTTATTCAGGGTTTTACAGTCATAGTGGTGGAAGTGTGTTAAAAACAACACTTTTACAGATGGTGCCACAGGCATAACATTTGCGATCCTTAAAAGGATGCTCACAAATATTTGGAAATATCTTATACGGATAAAGCACTACGTAGAATATGTTATGTGTTGAGGCCTAAAGCACTTGTAGAAATGATGCGGCAGCTACAACCACAAACCTGGCTAAGGGTTGGGAAAGAGACTGAACAATGCATGACTAAAATGCTGTGGTCGACTATAAAAGTGGCGGATAATCCCCTTTTGAAAATGGAGCAGTTTAGACGTGTCCGATGAGTGTTAGAAGCACCATTGAAAAAGCGGTTTGTGGGTGCAGGGTTATGAAAGTATATTTAAATCAGTATGACAGAGCAAGAGTCACAGCGACCCGCAAACTGATCTATGAAGATTGAGACTACAGATATTTTAAATGTATTTATGCTTACTCGCAAAAAAAAATAAATGAACGCCTATGGAATGTTGACATGCGTGCTTGTGGAAGCGGTGGAAAAAAGTGTCTATGAAGTAATTGTGCTTACTGCAGAATTTATAGACCCACAGGATGACCGTCCAGCAGCTGACAAATCCAAACTATTTAATGTGAATAAAATGTGAATCAAATTTGACTTTTTTTTTTTTTAAACATGTTTATTTTAAACCAAGGCAGGACGAAAAACATACAGCATTGTCATACATATCTCATCTTTTATCCACATTCCCATTTGACTCGAGTCCTTTCCCTCCTCCCCGGTCTCAAATTTGATATTTTAAATGTTCATAAAAATCTGTTGTTTATAAAACCTATTTGTGTCTTTATGTTCAGCGATTATGGGGTGAACATGGGCGGCGTAAAGCTGTCAAGAATATATTACAGCAAATGGGTTTGGTAGTTATAGAGGTGTTGAAAGTCTGTGTCGTAACCTGCTAACCGATGCTGAGAATATGTCAAGGGGCGCTGTGGAGACATGACCTGTGGAGAAGGAGCACTATGCGCTACCCATTTCAGTCTGAACACATTTTAAATGACAAATGACTGTAGTATCTGACATTTATCAACAATGGCAGGGATATATTATGGATATGACCTAGTTCTAGGGTAACAATGATTGTTTTCACTAAATTCTACCTGTCATCAACATCCTATCAAAATACGCCTATGTTGAGGCTTTAAAAAACAAGACGGGTCCCGGTGTAGCGATGTCTTATAAATGCGTTTTTTAAAAGCGGGCGAGTACCCGTTAAATTACAGATGGACGCCAGTACAGAGTTTTTAAATAAACCGCTGCAGAGATTTCTAAAACAACACAGGGTACAACACAACATAACACACTCTGAAGTTATTGCCTATATTTTAGAACATTTTATATGCACCTTTAAAACAGAGCTTTTGTTTTTCTTCACTGCCAGAAACACCTGCAGATATGTGGAGGCATTACCAGCACTTATTAATGGGTATACCAACATGCATGATTGATCTATTAAAACCACCCCGCTGCTGTAACATCAGAGCATTCATTGGAGGTCTGGAAAATAATGTACGGCAAAAGACTTTTTTAAAAGGAGACATAAGAACCTCTTAAAAAGGGGGTCGTGTGCGGATCTTGAAATACATGGCCGTCTTTACAAAGGAGTGTGAGCAGAACTACAGCGATGAGATCTTTATCATAGATGGAGTGACTCAGTGGGAGGGTCTTTATATATAAATCTGAAGGCGGCTGTTCAAGGTGTTTTTTACAGGGAGGAGATCCAGAAAGTCAGCAAAGACCAACAACAAGTTTATAGAATAGAAATGTCATGAAGAGTAAAGGTCGTGGAGTTGGAGTGCAATATCTAGTCAGATGGTTGGGGTGGCCTGACAAATTCAACAGTCGGGTGGACTCAGAGGATAATGTTCACAGCAAGGTTCATAGAACACTCTACAATTGCTTTTTATTTTTACATGGTTTTGTGATTTATCTGCGATCTTCATCCTCAGCAGCTGCCTCCCTCTGGAGCAGCCTTCCTTCCTCTCTCCATCTTGAGGCAGATCTCCATAAATTCCAGAAACTCCTCAAGACTTCCCTCTTTGCCTCCTCCTTCTCTCTCCCCTCCCCTGCTAACCACCTCTTTCTGCTTGCTCACTCTCTCTCCTCTACCTCTGCTCAGTTTCATTGACTGGCTGCCTAGTGTACCTCAGAGCCTCATAGGTCCCAAGCTCTCCTCGCCAGTCTCGTGCACTTGCCCCTGGGCCTTGCACTTGCCGCAGCACTACTGAACTTTGGTTATCACCCATGAGAGTTGTATTTCTCTGCACTTAACCCATGTTCTGACAAGACAGGGCACATTTTGTCCCGATTGCCCCCTCACACACTTCCTTTTGTGTTCACCTGCATAATCTGAATGTACCATGCCTAGTAAGATCGTTTGTCTTGTCTTCCCTATGTCTTCCCCTCCCATGTATGGTTGCGCTTTGAAACACTTGTATACAAGCACATAATAAATAAACAATCAATCAACCAATCAATCAATCAATCTGTATTATAAAGGCATTACAGTCAAGACAGGGAGGCCTATAACAGGTGCTATAGTCCCTGTCCGTCTTTATTCAACGTCTGCACAAACTGAGGCCCATAACTCAGGTGTGGGATGAAAACACCTGTTACAGCCCTCTTCCCAGGGCTGCAGTGCCTTATTGTAAAATTGGAATGTTGTTGAGCCATTGTAATGAATGGGTCAGCAGAGGGCTCTAACTACTGCTGCAAAACCTGATGTTTCCCTCTCATCGTTCTGCATCTATGTTCAATGTCTTCCTTTGCCAACAATCCAACTGAGCAATGTTTACTTCATGATTTCAAATGCTTTGTCCAGCTGCTTTCTTTTGCTTTTAGGTTGTTTTTATGATTTAACATATTATAATGGCATTACAGTCCTGGGTGCGAGGGCTTGATAGGTATCATCGTCCTTTACGCTTGCTGTATAACTTAGGTGTAGTAGGTAACACAAAGTACAGCCCTCTCCCCCTACATTGTAATGCCACAGAACACAACTGTGTTAACATTCACTGATTTCCCGCAAACATGGATGGACAGTGTCCTCCTCCACAAGGCTTTTAAGAAATGCACTTACCATTTGCTTTGCCATGGCACACCAGCATCTTAATTGAGTAGCCCCTACTTTCTCTATAGCTTTGCGCTTTCCTTGTCATTCTTCACAGACCACCCATCCTTTTTCCAGAGCATGACTGATATTTGTGGGTAGTACTACTGTTGACTTTTCAGTTTTTATTATGCCTCTGTGATATGATATGATAGGTTATTATAATGCGCTTTATAATTCGCTTAATACCCAGAGGTTTCTAAGCGTTGCCAGACAGTACCGCAATGATTCTGCCTGGCTATAAGATGCCAACCTGGGCATATGATATCAGTGTCTGGAAACTGCTAATAACTATACAAAAGTCAATGTTGTTTGCTTTGCCAATAATTGTTTTTAGTAGGACTTCAGACAAGCAGCAGATGAGAGCACACACATATTTCTTATATATGAAGTCACTAAGTGCGCACTTGGTTAAAACGTATTTATTACAATACAAGCTAATTTGCAATTGCAATCAATATATTCGCTCTCAAACGAATGCTTAGAAACTGCACTGAGAGGCATGATTTAGCACAACGTTTGATGTTACTGCTTGACAGAGCTCTCTTAAAGAGTTCCCGTGAGGGTGCATTTTGGGCATGTAGGGGCACATACTGTTTGGGCATGGATAAAGGGATTAGCATGGGCATGGGTGAGCAATGGATGGGTAAATAACCAAACAACATTCAAAGGCTGTTTGTCCTTCCTCACATCTCATTACCCTCCTATCTGTACTCCAACGCAACAGTTTTGACTTATAGGTGGTGTTAAGCCGCCCCCTAACAGCCAAAACTAAAAAGTACCCTTGCATTCATGTGAACATTACTCAGCCACACTCACTGTGTGGGTTGGTAGGATGTTTGCTTTTTATTACATTAGCACCAATGTTTCTCTCTGGTACACTTGTGTGATAATCCCTAGTTGGGGGGATGCACAGTTGTATCATTGTGTATCTGTTAGTAAATACAATTGTAGGCTAACCTGTAGGTTATTAAATTATTATTATTATTATTATTATTATTATTATTATTATTATTATTATTATTAGCATTATTGATGTTACTGTTAAGGTTATACCAATATTCGAATTACATGTGAGGTCCATTTCTGCCACCTAATGATCATGCATGTTTACGTAAACTGAGCGGTCCTCCTATTTGCTCATGTAAATGCACAGTCAGTTCTACATTTAGACGATCCCCGTCCATCCCCTGATGTGAAGGGAAATGGTCGTCGTGGAAATGGGAATGCAGCGATTCGGGTGCGGCAGGAGAGCGTGTTCTTGTTAAGCACACCTTCTATCAATGTAGCCATTAGCGTGTGGGCCGTCAAGTGATGGCAGCAAAGCCCCGACATTCGCAGGAGTGGGCCACTACAGTTAATATCGAAGGTACGTGTAATTTCAAACCCGATCTGTCTTCATTTCAGTGCACGCCATTTTTTAGTGAACAGCGCAGGATTTTTAAAATAATGCGGGTTCAAATCTGGCCCTCGCTCGTAGCGTGTGCTGTATAACTCTTGCGCCATGCAGCACGGGCAACCTTCGCAGTACCCTCTTTCTTCTGGTCGCCATCATTCTCTCTTCTTTGTTTCATTAACTCTCGGGCTGCCAAACTCGCCAGCGTTGTATATTTGCCTCCTCTCACAACAAGCTACAAACGCAGGGCACGGTTTCCCTATTGTTCAGGAAATCTGCAAGCAAGTGCTGTTTAGTTCTACCCAGTGATTCGCCTCCCTGGAGACTTGCAATGCCATCTGCGAGGCGAATGCCACCCCCACCAGCTTCAATTGTGTGCGTGCCAAGTGCCGGTCTTACACGGGCATCTGTGCCATATGTCTGCTTCTTTTATCCTTTTGCCCCAAAGACATCACTATTAACTGGAGATGAGATTTACTTTTTTTTCTTTTAATGATACACATAATATGCTTGTACTGATGTGAGGATAGTTTTGCCGTGCACTTACATACATAATATTTTGTCACTGATTTGAGGATAGAGTTTTACTGTGCACTTACATAAATAATATGTTGTCACTGATTATCACTGTGCACTTCCAGTGTTAAACTCCAACATAGTCCCCTGGATTCATGAAAGGAGTGAATCGATTTCCCTGTCCCTCCCCAGTCACTCCCCAGTCTCCCACCTCAAATGGTTAGTGTCAGATTAGGTTGGCAAGATGAACTGTAACCGCAAAACAGAGAGAACAGTTTCCATTACTTACCAGTGAGCACAACACTGTTTTAAATGCAGCAGTCCTATTAAACTATATTTATAGCTTTCCTTTTTATATTTTATATTTGTAGCTTTCATTTTCAGAGAGGGATTGAAGACTAAGGGGGTAATTCATAGACTTCAGCGCACAAGTGGTGACCGCGGCTGGCAACAGTGTGCTCGTGCAAATTTCTGCACCAGCCGCGTGTGCTAAAATCCATTTCCGCGCACAGCGTATTCATGGATTTTAACATCCAAAACCAGCCGTGGCGCAGAGTGGCGCAGCGACCCTGCAGCAGCGCCAGTTACGCCCCCAAACCCTCCCCGTGCGCCATGTACAGCGCACAAATCCCGTACATGGCGCACAGGCTCACAACCACGAAAATGCCTGTAAAACTCCCCGCGCACCCCTCCGAATACACGTACCCCACTGTGCGGGTAGTCTCACACGTGATTGGGCCTGTCCGAGTGGGGTACGTGGATTACTGGGGAGCGCAGGAAGTTTCACACGCGATTGGCCCTGTGCGTGCGGAGTACGTGGATTACTGGGGTGCGCAGGAAGTTTCACAAGTGATTGGCCCTGTGCGTGCGGGGTACATGGATTACTGGGTTGCGCGGGAAGTTTCACACGCGATTGGCCCTGTGGGTGAGGGGTACGTGGATTTGGGGGGTGCGCAGGAAGTTTCACACGCGGCAGGCCCTGTGCGTGCGGGCTACGTGGATTACTGGGGTGCGCGGGAAGTTTCACACACGATTGGCCCTGTGCGTGTGGGCTACGTAGATTACTGGCGTGCACAGGAAGTTTCACACGTGATTGGCCCTGTGCATTCAGGGTACGTGGATTTGGGGGGTGCACGGGAAGTTTTACACATGGCAGGCCCTGTGCGTGCGGGCTACGTGGATTACTGGGGTGCGCGGGAAGTTTCACACGCGATTGGGCCTGTGCGAGCGGGGTACGTGGATTACTGGGGTGCGCGGGAAGTTTCACACGCGATTGGCCCTGTGCGTGCGGGCTATGTGGATTACTGGGGTGCGCGGGAAGTTTCACACGCGATTGGCCCTGTGCATGCGGGGTACATGGATTTGGGGGGTGCGTGGGAAGTTTCACACGCGATTGGGCCTGTGCGAGCGGGGTATGTGGATTTGGGAGGAGCGCGGGAAGTTTCACACGCGGCAGGCCCTGTGTGTGTGGGCTATGTGGATTACTGGGGTGCGCGGGAAGTTTCACATGCGATTGGGCCTGTGCGAGCGGGGTACATAGATTACTGGGGTGCACGGGAAGTTTCACACGCGATTGGGCCTGTGCGAGCGGGGTACGTGGATTACTGGGGTGCGCGGGAAGTTTCACACGCGATTGGCCCTGTGCGTGCGGGCTATGTGGATTACTGGGGTGCGCGGGAAGTTTCACACGCGATTGGCCCTGTGCATGCGGGGTACATGGATTTGGGGGTGCGTGGGAAGTTTCACACGCGATTGGGCCTGTGCGAGCGGGGTATGTGGATTTGGGAGGAGCGCGGGAAGTTTCACACGTGGCAGGCCCTGTGTGTGTGGGCTATGTGGATTACTGGGGTGCGCGGGAAGTTTCACATGCGATTGGGCCTGTGCGAGCGGGGTACGTAGATTACTGGGGTGCACGGGAAGTTTCACACGCGATTGGGCCTGTGCGAGCGGGGTACGTGGATTACTGGGGTACGCGGGAAGTTTCACACGCGATTGGCCCTGTGCGTGCGGGCTATGTGGATTACTGGGGTGCGCGGGAAGTTTCACATGCGATTGGCCCTGTGCATGCGGGGTACATGGATTTGGGGGTGCGTGGGAAGTTTCACACGCGATTGGGCCTGTGCGAGCGGGGTATGTGGATTTGGGAGGAGCGCGGGAAGTTTCACACGCGGCAGGCCCTGTGCGTGTGGGCTATGTGGATTACTGGGGTGTGCGGGAAGTTTCACATGCGATTGGGCCTGTGTGAGCGGGGTACGTAGATTACTGGGGTGCGCAGGAAGTTTCACACGCGGCAGGCCCTCTGCGTACGGGCTATATGGATAACTGGGGTGTGCGGGAAGATTCACACGTGATTGACCCTGTGCGTGCGGGGTATGTGGATTTGGGGTGTGCGCGGGAAGTTTCACACGCAGCAGGCCCTGTGCATGCAGGCTACGTGGATTACTGGGGTGCGCGGGAAGTTTCACATGCAATTGGGCCTGTGCGAGTGGGGTACGTGGATTACTGGGGTGCGCGGGAAGTTTCACATGTGGCAGGCCCTGTGCGTGCGGGCTATGTGGATTACTGGGGAGCGCGGGAAGTTTCACACGCGATTGGGCCTGTGGGTGAGGGGTACGTGGATTTGGGGGGTGCGCGGGAAGTTTCACACGTGGCAGGCCCTGTGCGTGCGGGCTATGTGGATTACTGGGGTGCGCAGGAAGTTTCACACGCGATTGGCCCTGTGCGTGTGGGCTACGTGGATTACTGGGGTGCGCGGGAAGTTTCACACGCGATTGGCCCTGTACATGCAGGGTACATGGATTTGGGGGGTGCGCGGGAAGTTTTACACATGGCAGGCCCTGTGCGTGCGGGCTACGTGGATTACTGGGGTGCGCAGGAAGTTTCACAGGCGATTGGGCCTGTGCGAGCGGGGTACGTGGATTACTGGGGTGCGCGGGAAATTTCACACGGATTGGCCCTGTGCGTGCGGGCTATGTGGATTACTGGGGTGCGCGGGAAGTTTCACACGCGATTGGCCCTGTGCATGTGGGGTACATGGATTTGGGGGGTGCGTGGGAAGTTTCACACGCGGCAGGCCCTGTGCGTGCGGGCTATGTGGATTACTGAGGTGCGCGGGAAGTTTCACATGCAATTGGGCCTTTGCGAGCGGGTACGTGGATTTGGGAGGTGCGCGGGAAGTTTCACACGCGGCAGGCCCTGTGCGTGTGGGCTATGTGGATTACTGGTGTTCGCAGGAAGTTTCACATGCGATTGGGCCTGTGCGAGCGGGGTACATGGATTACTGGGGTGCGCAGGAAGTTTCACACGCGGCAGGCCCTGTGCGTGCGGGCTACATGGATAACTGGGGTGTGCGGGAAGTTTCACACGCGATTGGCCCTGAGCGTGCGGGCTACGTGGATTACTGGGGTGTGCGGGAAGCTTCACACGCAATTAGGCCTGTGCGAGCGGGGTATGTGGATTTGGGGTGTGCGCGGGAAGTTTCACATGTGGCAGGCCCTGTGCGTGCGGGCTATGTGGATTACTGGGGTGCACGGGAAGCTTCACATGCAATTGGGCCTGTGCGAGCGGGGTACGTGGATTACTGGGGTGCGCGGGAAGTTTCACATGTGGCAGGCCCTGTGCGTGCGGGCTACATGGATTACTGGGGAGTGCGGGAAGTTTCACACGTGATTGGGCCTGTGTGAGCGGGGTACGTGGATTACTGGGGTGCGCGGGAAGTCTCACACGCGATTGGCCTGGTGCGTGCGGGGTACGTGGATTACTGGGGTGCGCGGGACGTTTCACACGCGATTGGGCCTGTGCGTGTGGGGTACATGCATTACTGGGATGCGCGGGAAGTTTCACACGCGATTGGCCCTGTGCGAGCGGGGTACGTGTATAACGTGATACGGGGAAGTTACACATGTGCTTTCACTGTCAGAGCGGGGTACGTGTATCCAGGGGGGGCGCGCGGGGAGTCCCACACATCAATTGGCAGTGTGGGTTCTCACAGGTGTGCCCTCTACCCCCTCCACGGACCCTGCAGGCAAACCACACCACAGGGGACTACCCAGCACCCCTGGTCATGTCCCGCAGGCAGTCCATCCACCATGGACATGCCCCCAGCCAGGCCACATGTCACCTTGCACTAGTGATCACCAACTCATATCCCCCAACACCCTCACCCCCCAGCAGTGAGGGTCACCTGCCAGCAGGCCCCCACTCATGTCCCCCAGCACCCCCACCCCCCAGCAGTGAGGGTCACCTGCCAGCAGGCCCCCACTCATGTCCCCCAGAACCCCCACCCCCCAGCAGTGAGGGTCACCTGCCAGCAGCCCCCCTCATGTCCCACTCATGTCCCCCAGCACCCCCACCCCCCAGCAGTGAGGGTCACCTGCCAGCAGGCCCCCACTCATGTCCCCCCACCCACTCATCCACCCAGCAGTGACATGCCCATCTCATCACACAAACCAAAAGTCAACTATCTACATCAACACATGTCCGTCACACACACACACAGACAGGTTGCCATTGATTGAGTAAACCCACATGTCAACATGCATGAACCCAATGAGTGAATCCCACACATTGAAATAAAAGATCAAAATGTATTAACATGAAAACCAATTGAAAGTACTTAAAGCATAAAATAATGGCAAACATGAAATGAAATGCATGTCCAAATAAAAAATAAAAAATTCCTCAAAAAAACCCAAGTAATCCAAAAGAAAAATGGCCAAAACTCTCTGTCCACCAAACCAAATCCAAATGAAACGCAAAAAGGTAAATCCAATGATCCATGGTGAAATGAAATCAAAATGTCCAAAAAAATCCAACGTGCAACTATGTACCATCCAATTTTCAAGGGTCCATGAGCCCAACGAAACAAATGAAACCGATCTAATAACCTATTTAACAAAAAAACTATATACAAAAGTGCGGGGCATAGTCCAAAAGCCCCAAAATAAAAAAAAAGGAAACCTAACACTATAAACTATTTACAATGGCGACGGGCAAGTCCTGTGGCTCACTCAGTGATGTGTTCGGCCAGGGCATCATCGAACTCCATGTCTATTTGCTGGAGGAGGGCCTCTGTCCTGGCCCTGAGGTCTCGCAGGGAGGCACTCATGGCCTGTTCCAACTCCCTGCGAGTCGCCTTGAGGCACTCTGCCCGCCTCAACGACCGAAGCATGAAGAACTCCGCCCTGACCATGGTGAGCCGTGCTCTTCCGCCCGTCGCAGCTCCGCACCTATACTCTGGCCCAACCGCAGCCACACAGAGGACACACCCATTCCAGGGTCCTCCTGCCCTTTGGCCGATGCCTGCCCCCCTGATGTCGATGGCCCCGAGCCATCATTGCTCCCACCTAGAGCCTGCTCCTGCTGCTGCTGTTGCTGCTGTCCATGTGCCCTGTCCGATGATGCCTGCACATCCTCCATCAGCTGGTCTCCAGTTGTGGTGTTCACCCCTGCTGGACCGCCGACTCCCGACTGTGGCAGGGATGGGATTTCCACCAAGCTGGCTGTGTTGGTCAGGCCAGGTCCACAGGGGGCCCAGGTGGAATATGAGCCGGAAGGCGGCAGGGAGAACGATTGGCGCATAGTCTCCACAGAGGTTGAGAGTGTCAGGTTTCTTTTCCTTTATCTCTTTATTATTATTATTATCCCTTTTAGATTGGCCTTATGTGGGTGGGAAGTTTTCTATTGTAGTTGGTTTGGCCTTAACTTCTTAATACAGAATCCTGATTCTGACCCAAGGCAAGATGGAGTTTCTCAGTGACTGCTCTGATTGGCTAGAGAACCCTGCAGAACAACAATGAACATTCTAAACTGTCACTCTTTGCCTTTCATCATCTAACACCCAGCTGAGAGGACGTGTGTAGTGGCTGCTCCTGCTGTAGTCTTGGGCCTGGTGGATTTTATCCTTCAGGCGCTAGCAGTTGAGCGGCTACTCTCTAGAGGGTGTCAGGAGAAGATCTTTGTTTACCAGGAAAGTGATCTGAAGACAGGAAACCCTGAAGATATTTAGAAATCATTTTGGAGATAAGTGACTATCTTTTGAGATTTTAATTCTACTGCTTTGCCTTCATCTTGAAGTCGTTTGAGAGAGAATTCGTAAAATGTTTTCTTGGAGCCTTTAACTTTGAATTGTTTAAGTGCGTGAACTTTGGTGTTTGTTTGAAAGTAAGCGCGAGGTTTAACGTGTGTTATGCGCGTGGGCTTTCTATCGCGAGAATTCCTCGGCGCGAGAACTTGTCTGCGCGAGGACTCTACTGCTCGTGTGTAACCAGCGCGTGTGTTTCATAGCACGAGAATTCGTCTGCGCGTGTACGTAGAAAGCACGAGTGTGTTACGCGCGTGAGATTCCTATCGCGAGAATTCCTCAGCGCGCGAGAACTCTGCTGCGCGTGTGTTTACCAGCGCGTGCGTTTCCTAGCGTGAGAATCCTTCTGCGCATGAACTCTGCTGTGCGTGCGTTTTCAAGCGCGTGTGTTTCTGCGCGGGTACTCAGCTGTGCGTGCGTTTTCAAGCGCGTGTGTTTCTGCGCGGGTACTCTGATGTACGTGTATTTTCAAGCACGTGCATTAACTCTGCAGTGCGTGGACTCTTCAGTGCGTGGGATTTTAGCGCGTGTGTTCTTCTGCGCAGGTGCCCTTCAACACGTGGACTTTCCAGCGCGTGTGATTTTAGCGCGGGTTCGCTTCAGCGCGGGTGTGCTTCAACACGTGGACTTTTCAGCGCGTGTGATTTAAGCACGGGTATTCTTCAGCGCGGGTGCGCTTCAACACGTGGACTTTCCAGCGCATGTGATTTTAGCGCGGGTATTCTTCAGCGCGTGTGCATCTTTGTGCGCGTTTCTTCAAGAATCTACGTACTCAATTGTTTGTAAATAGTTTGGAATAGTTTAAGAAAAGAATAACACAAAGACATTACTAAAGACAATCTTACTGGAACAATTTGTCAACTTTGAAAAGGCAAGAGCAAGACTTCTCAGGTTTGCCATGAATAAGAAGTTGCTGTAAATTTCAAGAGACTCAAGTATGAAAGATTTTCAGCTACTTCTGCAAACTTCTCTAAGAAGTTTTAGGAGAAGAACCAGGTGTGATTCTTAACTTATTAGTTATGGATTTTAAAGTCAATTCTAATCAGAGAAGTTAAGTAAGTAATGAGAGGATTTGCATCTGTTTTCTTGTATTCTCTGCAGGTTCAGTTTCGGTTAGTCTTGACGCAGTGAGCCTGGTGTTTTTATGTTATCCACTTCCCCCTTTCCCTTAGGGGTGTAGTTAACAGAGCTGAGTAGTATTTCTGGGTCTGAGAATTACACTTCAGGGGGATTGTCGGGGGTTCAGCAGCTTCCGCGGACACAGGAACTCTCAGCCTGACAGAGAGGTCCGCCAGAGTGCATGGCCCCTCCGCGGTGACCTGTGCTGCCTCCTGACCCTGGCCCTGGACTGCACCACTTGCACCAGTGGTACTACCCCACCAGGCCCCATGTGCGGCTCAGTAGCGGGCTCCTCCTCCTCTGTGGAGACAACCAACCTGGATGTCTCCACACCATCATCCGCCATTGCAAGCCCCTGTGGGCGGTCACCCGGCCCTTCCGCCACAGCCGTAGTGGAAGACGCGGCACCAGCCCCCTCGCTCCCGGATGATGGCAAGTCCTGGGAGGGTGGCTGGGCCTTGCGTCGCTGCCCGGTGGAGGCATCCCCACCGCTTGGCTCCACAGCGCCGTCTCCGCCCTCTTCTTCACTTGACGCTGCGTAGAGGGAGACATAGAACACAAGCATCAGGGTACAGTAGAATATTCCCCTAGACAGGAAGCAATAACACATGAGTGGCAGTGTCTTACGTCACTTCCATCCTGTCCCCCCACAACACATGGTGAATGCACGAAACACACATGCATAAACAGGCACGGCGCCTGCAATCAACATCAGCATCCATGTACAAGGGCCTCTATTAACCAAATGTTCCCTTCAAACTCACATGCATCATGGCTCACACTGATCCCATGCACACACATCATCTGAGGGTCATGCATCATGCTTTGTACACCACAGACACAGTGGATAGACACAGTGCATGCAACGGTAACCACACTGCATGAGTGAATGTACACATCATCACGGACATGTGTCATGCATTCATGGCATTTCAAAGTCACACACACACTTCTCAGACACACACACATGTGCACCATACATGTATATGACAGCAGCACCCATCCCTCACACCCACTCCATGTCCAATAACAGACACTGGCATGCTTTCATGTGTGCATTTGGCATAAATCTCCCCATGTTGCATTGTAACACATGCACCAACCATGTGGTTCACACATTACTGGTCTCACATGCATGACCATGATGTCCCTGCACACACACATCCATACATGGCCTATGTCACACATACAGGCAAGTATCAGACCACCAGTACACTGCAACATGCCCTGTCTCACACACCAATGCTTGGCCACTTACCGCTCAACTCCAGACGGGTCTTCCTCCGAAGGATCTGGGCGTGGAGCGCTGGGCATACGCGTACCAGGACCCTCATATGGATGTCACACATGCTGACCCGGCCCCCCTCTGCGAGGCCCCGGGCCTTGTAGAGGGTCCTGTACCTGAAGTCCTCACAGCGCTTCTTGACGTGCTTGATGTCGCGGGTTGCCACCCCCTCCGCGTTGATGGCAACCACTACGTCGTCCCAGATCCTCTCCCGTCCTTCCTTGTTGGCGTGTGATGTTCCAAGGAGGGCATCAAAACGCCCCAGGACAGGCTCCACTAGGACTCCAACTTCCTTCACACTGAAGCTGGTGGCCCTCTGCCTCTCTGGATGTGGGTTACCAGTGGTCTTAGATGGTGTTTGCCCTGACATGGCAACCCCAGAGGCAGGCATGGGTGGGCAACTGGGTCCTGGGGCTGGGCTGTGGAGCGATGGTATCCCAGTCGGGAGTCTTCTGTTCCAGCATGGGTGGACACAGCAACTGGAACCCTGGCTGACGTGCAGGCACCAAATAGCAGGGCACGTGGGCAGCAGGCAGGCAGCAGCAGATGGCAGGTGGGAGTGTGCTTGGGGCTCTGGGGGGCAGTAATTCGGCCTTCTGTGCAGGAGCGTGGTCTTCCGTGTGTTGTTGCATGGCCAGCTTGATACGGAGTGATTTGGCACGTGAAAATCTTGCACATCTGCGTGTAATTCGAGGAAAGGCCCTTAGTGCGTAAGCGCGTCTGTGAGGTTATGCGCACGGGCATTTACCTCGTGACGTGGGCATAGTGGTTCATGGCGCGTGAAAAAATGCACGTCCGTGTGTGAATGCATGTAATTCGAGGAAAGGGCCTACGCGTCTGTGAAGTGACGCGCGCGGGCATTTCCCTCAACACGGGTGCATGTTCATCGTACACGTCCAAAAACTGCACGTCTGAGTGTCAGCTCATGTAATTGGAGGAAAGGGCCTTAGCGCGTACACGTGTAAGTGACGTTGTATGTGTGGGCTGGTTTAAAAGGTACGTGTAGGACCCCATTTCCTTGTACGTGCTTTTCGTGGAGAGCGAGTGGGTGAATTCTTTACTTCTTGTCGGTTCACACGTGATTACTTCACAGCGTTTCAAGTTCGTACTCCCTGTTACCTCTGACAGCATTCATTTTTTTGTTGGGCCTGTTTCCTCAAACAGCGTTCCCTTCTTCTTTTGTCCTGTCTCCTCAGACAGCGTATAATTTTTTCTTTTGGCGGGGGTGTTGCCAACGCGCACATGCGTGTCTTTTTCACGTTCTTTTTCCAGGCAGACAGTGAGTCGCGCACGTATTTACCAACTGTGCTTGCCCCGTGTGTCGCGTACCCCTTCAGAGGTCATTGTAGGCTGCATGTAACACGCGTACGCTTATTTTTGTGTTTCTGGGTGCCACAGCGTTGTGCGGGTTCATTTTTCCACGCACGTGGTCTACGAGGGGTTGCATGCACGTTATTTTTTGTTTTTGGGGTGCCTGTGCATTGCGTGACCCGTCATCTTCCCCCAGGGGTCACAGACAGCCATGCTAGAGCACTAGGGTACGAATTCCATCTAGTACCCTACCCCTTTCACCCCCAATTGCCCAGGACAATCGTTTACTCCTACTCCTATACGCACAACAACATCAGTGCTGTGGTTGGGAGGCGACCAAGCGGTAAGGGAGGCAAAGGTGGCTGACCTCCAAAAGGTGGGTGTGGTGGGCGCGTTAGGGGACGTGTCCATGATTTGCAGGGTGCAGCTAGACCCCCATGTGTAGAGGAGCAATCAGGGACGCCCATGCCCCCACTCATGGTTGTGGGAAACGTAGCTGACACCATCCCAGCTCAGCCCTTGTTGGACCAGCCCATTGTGGCACCTGCACCGGCAAAGGATGACTCCCAGGCTGACTACTAGGTCAGCAAGTCTATGCCACGTGTGGCGGTGCAAGTTGGTGTCACCAGGCCACGTGGATCTGGGGCTGCTATGTCATCTACTGCCCCAAGTAGGCAGGGTGGGGAGGCTGCAGGGGCAGCTGCAGCTCAATCCACCCAGCTCTGAGTCTCCCAGCCGGGACAGTGTCGGTCCCGGTCCATCAAACCGACGTTGCCCCTGCCAACATCACCCTGCAGCCAATGCCTGCACCAAGACCTATGGTCATTGTGCATTCGCACACTCCTAGTACCCAGTCCACCGGTGCTTCTGCCCCTACTGACCAGAGCGGCGTAAGCCACTCAGGATCCGCACCATCTTTGAAAAGGAGGAAGAAGGGTGCTCTGGCACTACAGGCTGAGACCCCAGACACGGCTACACACTCCGGCACCTCAAGGAAGCCTAGCTTTAATGACGCCGAACTTGATGCACTAGTGGCCTATGTGTCGGCACATAGCCGCAAAATGGTGGTGACTGCAGGGTGCAAGACCACACCTGGTCAACGTAAGGCACACTGCCAGAACATCGCCAACATCATTAGTGCCCTTGGATTTGTGAGGCGCTCAGCTGATGATTGCTACAAGCGCTGGAATGACCTGAAACGCAGAGCAAAGAATGAGCTGGCCTCAAATCATGCTTCTACTCTGGTGACTGGCAGTGGGTCTCCACAAGAGGACAACCAACTCAATGAACATGAGTCTGTTGCTGGAGCCTTCATCACAGAGGAACAGATCCAAGGCGTGGGAGACCTACCTGATTATGACGCATTGTCCGGTGAGTGCCCATGCATGTGTGTGTAATCCATGTGTATGTTGTGTGGGTGACGGGTTCTGATTGAGTGCCAGGTGACGGTGTGTGCACCTGAGTGGTATGGGTCACCCATGTGCTTCCTCCAAAACATTCACTGGCCTTGGGTATGACAGTATCCCTTCTGCCCTCAGTAGCCATTTAGCGCCGCATTACTGCAGTTGCCCTTAAACTGTCATCTTGCAACAACATTGTTCAGAATTTTTCAGTGTTCATTCAGGCTGATTGTTTCAATTCTCCCACTTTTGCAATGCATTTTTCTGCCCTATTGTCACATATGTGACAGGCTTCTGTCATTGATTATACCCCACATTGGCCCACATTTGTTACCTTGTTATGTGAATGATTAGACCATTCAGGCTGATTGAGTATTGGCCTGCTCACATTGATTTTTGGTGCCTGTTTGTATGTGGTACTTGATAGTTGTTTCCTGTGATGTTTAAGTGACCAACCATTGATGTGTACATCTGCCTGCAATCACTGTATTCTTGTACACTGGATGTGTTGCAGTGAGTGGCAAATGCGTATTTTGTCACACTATGTAGCATTGTTCATCTCATCATGTCCATCTCACATGGATGGCTGACAGTACTCATTCACTGACCTATGGCTGTACTTGTCAAATGTACCATGGCTATGCTACATGCCATCTGTGTGCTGGCATGTGTCATGTATGTGTATTGGACATGCCACTCACAGGCTAATGTGTGATGCCAGTGCTACCCAGCATGCAGCAAATCTGTTGCTTTTCCATCTTGGTGTCATCAGTGTCTGCTTTTTGCCTCCCCTTCCAACTCAGTGACAGTACATGCATGCCAGGGTTATAGTCATGTGGGACATGTTTAAATCATGTACTGGATCTCTGGCTTGTCAGGCCTATGTGTGTGCCATGGTGCTAATGCCTGTTTCCATTTTTTGTGTTTCATGTTTTTGCAGGTGATGACGCACTTGACTGTTGAGGTTGAGGAGTTGGTACAGACCCAGGAAGAATCTCAGGCACAACGGGGCACCAGTGGGGGACGTGGTGTGGTGGTGGGTGAAAACCCAATCTTACTGCAGACCATACTGTCCAGGGGTGTCTCTGGGTGCACCTCCCCAGACCTCTATTCAGGTGCTGAATTGGATGATGAGACTTATGTGCCGTCGCAGGTGCGTGTTTCTGGCAGGGATTCTGTTCTGTCCAACCCACCTGCACCAGGGGTAGAACCCTCTATGGGGATGTCAGTGTTGGTAAGTCCGCCTTTGGCGGTTACGGATGCAGGGTCACACTCCAAAACATCTGATCCTGTTCCTGGGCCAGGAGATCAGAGGGGGAATGTAGTCCTGCAGCCTCAGGCAGTGCCAGCACAGCAAGGTGCAGATCGCCTTGCACCGAACAGGTGTGGTGCTCGCCGACGCGGTGGCCGTACGCCACCAGGCAATACTGTATGGGAAAACTCCATGTACGGTATGGCAACCCAACAGGCAGCATCAGTTGAAATGATGGCTCAGGCAATGGAGAGGGTGGCCACTTCCATTATCCCCCATGAAAGGCAGATGGAGCAACAACAGCAGGCAACAGACTCCATTTGCCGATCACACAGGGAAGACATGTTGGCGTCCAACAGGGACCGATGGGTGGCACTGAAGACTCTGCGGGAAGCCATTTCTATAGAGTCACAGGGCCACAGGGAAGCCCTGAGGGTAGAACTCCATAACCTCAGGGAGACTCTTGTTGAACTTGAGGCTTTCACAAATTTGAGGACAGAACAGCAGCTGGAGCGGCTCACACGTTCGCTCTCAGCTGAGCTGCAGGCAACTCGGGAGGCGATCCGGGCATCACGGGAGGCCATGCGTGCAGAAATGCAGGCAACCCGTCAGGTGCTGCATGGGGATCTCCGTACTATCATCCTCCAGAACGAGACCTTCCACACCTGCATGCTTGCTGCCATGGAGGACCATACCAGGGCTTTGCGTGGGCTGCCTCCCATAGCACCACCACCTCCTGATGGAGCAGCAGAGGGTGATGAGAGCGACAGCAGCACTTCTCCCACAGTAGCGTAGCCGTGCAGGCCATGAGCCCTTGGAGGTGTTTTTTTCACAACATCCACACAGGTGGGTGTTGGTGTGCACCATGTCCTCGGACCTCCTGGATGCCCCCCCCAGCCCCCACATGGCCATTTGTTAATGTTTTTTTTTTTACAGTGTGTTGCCTTTTGTGGCTCCCGTGGGCATCCACTGTGTATTCTGTCTGGGCACATGCAGGCTTGTCCTGTGTTTGGGTTAGATGCTTGGGTTCCTGACACACACACCCCTCTTGCTTCCCGTTTCCATGGGCTTGCAAAGGATGTGACCAAGTGACAGTGACTTACACAGTGACATTGGGCTCCCATGAGCTGTGTGGGCAGTCTGTAGTCATAACTGTGTGGACATCCCTAGTGGGGTTTGTTTTTGTATTGAACACTGCATGATGTATTGATATGTGCTTGTGCATCCATGTCTTCCTCCTTATCCGCAGGTACCTTCTTCATGTCTTCAGAAGGCCGTCTCCTTTGCAGATGCAGTTCATGTTGTATGCAGTACACTGACACATTTGCCTGACAGCAACACTCTGGAGTTGGATGTGCTGGCTTATTGAGGTTGTATGACTTACATTACTTTGAGTTTGTACTGTCATATTTTGGCAATGTTTCATGCTGTGTTGCTGTATTGTGTTGCTGGTAAGTATTTCTTCATGTGTGCTGTTTGTTATTGATTACTGGGAGCATATTGTCTGTGGCCTGTTTCCATTTGGGAGAGTGCACTTTGTGACACTTGTGTCATGTGTTGTGCATTCCTTTGTTTGCTTTCACATTGCAGGACATGCCATAGTGTGTTGGGTGGCGGAGATGGGGAGGGGTTGGGTGACATGGCGCTATTTTCATGTTGTTTTTTGAAAGTGGGTAGTCATTCATGCAGCATAAATGTGTGTCTTTTTGTGACACAGCATTGGTTGTCTTTGGGTAGGTAGGGATGCACACAATGTAACACTTCCAAGTGACCAATCTCAGGCTGGTATGGTTGTGACAGTTGACTGTCCCTTATGTCATCATCATTGATTGTCAGCTGGTATGTGCCAAGGCTGTGTGCACTCCACAGGGGAGTAATTTTAGGTGAAGTAATTAGCCACCAGCTGCGTACGGGCTGCCTCACCACGTGCCCTTTCCCCTCCCATGCACAGTGGCCGTGCATGTGGTTGGGGAAGTGGGGGCACCACCATGTCCACCGGCAGGCCCCGGCGTGTTGCAACGTTGTGCAGGACACATGCTGCCACTATGATCCTGCACACTACTGGGGGCGCGTATAGCAGCTGCCCACCAGAGCGGTCAAGGGAGCGAAAGCGTGACTTGAGCACTCCGAATGTGCGTTCCACTATGCCCCGGGTTGCAATATGGGCTGTGTTGTATCTTACCTCGGGTGGTGTGGTGGGGTTCCGAATTGGCGTCATCATGTGGGTGCTCAGAGGGTAGGCACTGTCCCCTGGGGAGGTGATGATGTGTATCATTAGTGGGGTTGTGACATTACTCAATATCTGACATGCATGCATGTGCAAGGGCATTTATACTCACCAAGCAGCCATGTATCACCATGCCGCCCAGCTTCTAGGTCCTGGTTTAGGGTTGACATTCTGTAAATGAAACTGTCATGGGTGGACCCTGGATAGTTGCCATATACTGAGGTGATGATTCCCTTGGCATCACATACTAACTGCACGTTGATGGAATGCCAGGCTTGCGGTTTCTGTAGATGTACTCAGTTGCCCTGGGAGGACGTAGAGCCACATGGGTGCAGTCAATGGCACCTAGCACTTTGGGGAAGTATGCCAACCCGTAAAAATCCTGGACGACAGGCTGCCTTTCTGCAGGTGTTCTGGGCAGGTATATGTGCCCGCGGACTGATGGGCGTGCAATCATGATGGCCAACACCTGGTGCAGGCAGCATGACTGCGCGGTCTGTGACATCCCCCACTATGGCACTTGTCCGCTGAAATGAACCAGTGGCCAAGAAGTGCAGTACATTGAGCACCTTTTCCAAGGGGCTCAGTGCTTGGGAGCACAGGGTGGGTGATGTGAGGTCATCCTCCCACTCACTCACCAGGTCGAGTATTATGAGAGGTGAAAACCTGTACCTCCCATATACCTGGTCATCAGGCATCCCAAAAAGGCTGGTTCTGGGTGTAAAAATTCTGGCCCTGACTATCCTCCTCCTCCTCCTCCTGCAATATCCCACGACCACTGCTGCAAGGAACGGTATATTCATCTTAGCGTCTGAGCTTGTTTGTTGTTTGCGTGCACTTTTATGCTGCGCGGGTCCACGTATGCCTGCTTCCTGCTGGCGTACATGTTTCCGGATTAGCACGTCTTTTTTAGCACACGCGTTAGCCCCGTTCGATTCCATGAATACGTGTTGTAGGGGCGCGTGTGGGCGTTCCGTGCATTTGCCTCCTGTACTTCCCCCGTGACGCCCACATTTTCATGTGTTGTTCCCCATTCCGCGTGTTACGCCCCGTGTTACGCCTACTTTTGTTGTGTGTGCTGCGCTATGTGCGCTTTCGCTATGCGCGTAGTGCACGCTGTTTGAAGACGTGTGCGCCAGCGTGCGCCATGCAGGATTTTAGTGCACATCCATGGATTTACACGCGCACAGACTTCCATGAATCACTGTGCGTGGGTTTTCCTGTGATTTTCGCACTTGCGCTGCGATTCGCACTCTTTCGCACGCTTGCTCAGAAATTTTCAGCGCACATTAATTCCATGAATCGGCCTGTAAGGGTCTGATTCAAATTGAGTTTGCACTGGTGCAAAGTGACATTGCACTGCCAACAAACCGCCCGATTCACAAAGGGTATTTTTGCAGAGCAAAGTGACTTTGCACTGCAAAAATACACTTTGCACCGCTCTGTGAATCAGGGTGTTTGTTGGCACTGCAAAGTCATTTTGCACCTCTCGAAACGTTCCATGAATCAAGCCCTTAGTCTCGCCTCCCTGGCATCCTCTGCCTGGAGCCTGGCCTTCTTAAGTTCTGGAAACTCCCTAAGACCTTCCTCTTTTTCTCTTCCTCCTCTCTCCCTCTACCCTGCTAACCTAGCGGTCTGCTCTCTCCCTCCTCTTCCTGTCAGCTTGCTGACTGGCCACCTGGTGTACCTCAGAGTGTCACCGGTCCTGGGCACCCACGCTAGTACTCTCTCACATTTGCCTCAGGGCCCTTCACTGCAGTTAGAAATAACCCAAAAGAGTTTCTATCTCTACACTTACCCCAGTCTCTGCCGACTGGGTGCACTTGGACCTCCCCCTACCTGTGACTGTCTATGCACTTTCACAATCCAAATGCAACATGCCTGAAGCTCGGCTGTCTGTTCTTCCTTGTCTCCCTTCCCCCTTAATTGCACTAGAAAAACTGTAGAATCGCTGTCATGCCTATTAGCTGTGTCTCAATTGTTTTTATTTAATAATTTTTATTAAATCCAACCAAACAATACAAACCAAACAAACAAAACATAAGTCGTCAAAAACAACATACACTTAACATCAATATACTGCTTCCCCTGCCCCTCCCCCCGGTCCGAGCCTAACCATCTTCATTTTCCATTACTGCATCCTGGGGGAGATGCTCCCTCCCCGGGGAGTCATCTGGGTCCGGAATTGGCCCGAACAGTTCCGCTATCAGTGACTTCCAGGCCATCAGGGACTCCGTTCCCTCCTATCCCCCGACATTACTAGCCTCCTGCCACACCATAGTTTCTGCCTCCGCCCATTTCTGCAAGTCCTTCCACCACACCTCCACCCGTGGTCTATGACTTGTCTTCCATCCCATGGCTATTCTTCTTTTTGCCAGCACATATGCTAAGTCTTTCAGTTTGCTCACATGTTTTAGTTTATCAGACCTCGGGAACACCCCTAACAAACAAGCCCACACCATGTCCACTACCATCTTGACCCCCTTCCCTGCCAGTTTACTTTCCACTTCACACCAAAATCGTGCAATGACCGGGCACGACCAGAACATGTGTACCATGCCCGCATTCTCCTCGTCGCAGTTGGGGCATGCCTGTCGACCTGTATTCGCAAATCTCGATATCCTCTGGGGTGTCATATATGCCTTATGCGTGACATACAGTTGTATCTGTTTTAATCTAGCATTTCTGGACACCTTCTTATGATACCCCTGCACCCGTTCCCACATCGGAGTCCCCACTTCAGTTTCCCAATCCAATCTCAGTTGGGTGATCTCTTTCCCCACTTTGAGCATCAACATCTCGTATAATCTAGATATCTCATGTCCCCCTTCCGCTATGTCATAGATCATACCCACTGTGGCATCCGGCTCACCCTCTAGCATGGTTTCAGGCCATATTTCCTTTACTCTCTGTACCAGTCTATAGTATGTAATATACTGACCCGCATGCAACCCAGACACATCTCGCAACTCCTCAAAGGCAACAATTGAGCCCTCCTGCTAAATGTCTCCCATGGTCGCAAGCCCCACCGGCTCCCAGTGGTTCCTGATTATCTTCCTTAGCTGTACATCCGCCCCCGTCAATGCAACCAGTGGTATCTGCAGGGAGCATGGAGTTGCATTGTCTAACATCTTACACGCTCTACGCCACACTTGCCATCCCAGCAACATCATCGCCGGACGCCCTTTCAGTTCAGCTCTGGGTACCCACATCATTTCCTTCAAATAAAAAGGTGTGCAATACCGCCCAAACAGCCTGTGTTCAGAGGTTTCTTCATCAGAAAGCCATTTAGCGACGTACTGCAGTTGGCTTGCCACATAATACACCTCATAGTTGGGTAATTTTATCCCTCCTCTTTCGTGGAAGTTCTGTAGCTTCCACAATGCCACTCTGTTCCGTGTGCCATGCCACAAAAAATCCCTACACATACTGTTCAGTCTGGTGAAGAACTTCTTAGGTATCAGATATGGAATGTTCGCAAAATAGTGCAGGAGTCTAGGCAGGACCACCATCTTGAGCATCGCTGCCCTCCCCATCATAGCTAAGGGCAACCTCGCCCAAAACCGCATGCAGTTCTCAATTTTCCCCAGCGCCATCTCAGTGTTGTGCCTATGCGCTTCTTCCACAGTGTGGTAGATATCTAACCCTAAGTAGCGGAACGTATCAACTGCCCATGGCACCGGCAATACAGGTAACCTCTCCGCCGGGATCGCCATATACCTTCCCAACGGGAACATGCTTGACTTCTGGGGGTTCACTGCTATACCGGAAAGACCCGCATATCTATCCATTATCTCCAGGATATATTGAAGATTCTCTTCCGGGTACCTCAGGTACAGCAACATGTCATCTGCATATAGAGAGATCAAATGTTTTTCCCCTTTTACCTCAATGCCTATTGTATCGTACTGTTGTCTCAGGTATTTCGCTAGAGGTTCCAGGGCGAGTATATAGAGCATTGGGGACCACGGACAACCCTGTCTGGTGCCCCGACCTAGCTGCCACCTTTCCGATACCACCGATCCTGTCTTGACCCTGGCCAGCGGCTCCTTATACAAAATCTGCGCCCATCGTACATATCTTGGCCCCAGCCCATAGCCTTCTAGGGTCGCCAACAACCATGGCCACTTAACCGAATCGAAGGCCTTTATTGCGTCCAGGGACACTATCGCCATTTCCCCGGTGTGTTTGCTGCTGCCTTCAATGATTCGCTGGAGTCGCCTGTGATTATTCAAAATATTCCTGTGTGGGACGTATCCCGTCTGATCAGGGTGTATTAATCTACCAATCACCCTCTGCAACCTATTTGCCAATACAGCCGTCAATATTTTACCGTCTTGATTAAGCATTGACAAGGGGCGATACGAGCTACAGCTGTGCCCAGGCTTATTGGGCTTGGGCAGCGGTATTATGACCGCTTCCCTCAATGACTCTGGCAGACATCCTGTCTCAAATGCTTCATTCAAAATTGCCAGCAGCGGAGGGAGAATCTCTTCCGCATGTATTTTATAAAATTCACTGGGGAGTCCATCCGTCCCCGGCGTCTTACTGGTGGGTAACTGCCTCACTACCTCCCCCAGTTCCTCCAGGGTGATTGGTGCGTCCAACTCTTCTCTTTCCTCCTCACTTATCTTGGGCAGCCCGATATCCTTCACTGTCTCCACTATTGTATCTCGGCAGTTTTCCCCCTGGTCTGCATATAATATCTTATAATAGTCCACAAATTCTTGGTTAACTCCCTCTTGAGTATCTGCTACGCTACCGTCCTCCCTTGTAATAGTTCTAATCATAACTCTGGGGTTCTCACTCTTATATAGCCATGCTAAAAGTCGACCTGGTTTATCCCCCCCCGCGTGCTGCCTCTCTACATATTTCCGATAATTCAGGTTACACAGTCTGTCCCAGTGCTCCGCACATTTCTGCTGCAGCATAATCACTAACTCTAATTTCTCTTTAGTATCGTCCTCACCTCTCAAGGCCTCCTCTAGTCTCTCTTCTGTGTCCCGTAGGTCAGCCAAAATGCCACCTTGCAACCCTTTAGATTTAGCGATAGCTGCCCCTCTTATCACAACTTTAAAGGCCTCCCACAGTGTTCCCGCCGAGTCTACGCTACCTGTATTCTCCTCAAAAAAATTCCCAATCTCCTCCCTCATGTCTTCTCTAAAGATGGGGTCTTTCAGTGCCTCAGCTCGCAGGCGCCACGTCGGAATCCTTGCTCTCAAGGGGCTAAATCGCCAAGCGAGAATCAGGGGCGAGTGGTCCGAAAGGACCCGTGCTTTATATTCTATTTGTACCAACTCTGCTGTCACTTCAGACGTAGTAAAGAAATAATCCAGCCTAGTGTGCAGCTGCTGCGGGGCAGAATAATGAGAGTACTGCCTCTCTAGGGGGTGACACGCTCTCCATGCATCCACTAGCCCAAAATCATTCAACAATGCTTGCAGCGCTTTGGCCGCAGGAGCTGGTCTATCCATCTTCCCGTCTGACCTATCTACCCTTGGGTCCAACACGCAGTTGAAATCCCCCCCAAATCACGGCACTCCCCACGCACTTGCTCACGTTAGTACACAACGTCCTAATGTACGCTGCCGTATTCTGGTTCGGGGCATATGTATTTATTATGCTTATTTCCCTATTTTCCACTAGCCCTCTCAGAATGACCATTCTCCCATCCGCCTCTGCCACCTCTTGTAACCGCTGGAAAGGGACATGCGGAGCCACCCAAATGATCACGCCCCTGGCATAAGCAGAATAAGATGAGCCCACCACCACTCCCTTCCACTTCCCGGCGATCATATCCATCTTCTCGCGTGTCAGGTGAGTCTCTTGTAGCAATGCAATGTCTATTTTATGCCTGCGCAGGTAAAGCATAACCTTACTCCTTTTCAAATAACTGTTTAGCCCCCTCACATTCCATGATATTATTCTAAGGTCCCCCATAATTTCCTCCAAGTGCCTTCCGCCTCCCACAGGCGCAGTACGATTCCGAGGTCTCTACACGTCTTACATAGGCTCTTTCCCAAATACCAACTCCCTTTAACCCAAAAAACACCCAACTCCCCGCTCCTCCCGAAACTATATACACGTCAAACTTCACACCTCCTTCCCCTCCCCCCGCCCACCCCATCCCCAACAACTCCCACCTCAACTGTTGCCCAGCTCCATCCTTGGATCTCAGGCACCCCCACATCTAGCCCTGTCTGATACACACAGAGCTCAGTAGGGTGAAGCGCCCTAATGGCCACTTAACTATTAATACTAAATGGGGGTGTAAGGACTATCCCTGCCAGGCCCCTTATTAAAGCTACAGTCACAGTGCGCATCATACAATATCTATTCTACTCTTATCCCGTCTACTAACGGGCCACATCAATGACTATAATCAAGTCCCATAGTTCGGAGTCGCACCAACTGCCAGTGCTCTCGTAACTCTTTACTTATCTCGTCCGCCTCCTTTGTCCGCCTGGATGTCGGGCTCCTGGGGGCATCCCTGCATATCAAGCCATCCCATGGCATCCTCCGGGGTGTCAAAAAACAAAGTTCTGTTTTTATGAAAGACCTTTAATTTCGCAGGATAAAGTAACATGTATTTCTGGCCCGCGTCCCTCAATCTCCTTTTAACAGCCCCGAAGGTCATTCGACTCCGCTGCACCATCAGGGTGTAGTCTGGGTAGGCTGTTATGTTTGCCTCCCCCCGCTTAATTGTTCCACCTTTACAGAAGTATTCCAAAATCCTTTCCCGGTCTCGATAGTTGAGGATCTTGGCGATAACTGGCCTAGGCGGATTGCCCGGCGGCGGCCTCCTCGTCAGGGCCCTATGTGCCCGCTCCACAGCAAATCCCTGAGACAAAACTCCTCCGGTTATCTCCTGCAACAACATGCCTTCGACGAACTCCGTGGAGTTATGGCCCTCCATTCCTCCGGTATACCCACAATGCGGATGTTATTCCTTCGGGCGCGTCCTTCCGCTTCCTCTGCCCTACTCTCCAAGTTGCCCACTCTCTGCACCAGGGCGTGCAGTGCCGACTTGTGTGAGGCGCAGTCCGCTGTGTTCAGACTCCCTTCTTTCTCCAGGCTCTCTGTACGCTCCGACAGGGCCCTCACGTCCTGTCGGAGTAGGTTCACTTCCTCCTTCACTTCACCAACCTTAAGGTCCAGCGCTGATTTTAATTCAGCCACAACTATTTCGATCTTGGCCTCCCAGTCCGCTTTCAGGTCTGCTTTCAAGTCCGCGATTGCAGCCAGGACCTCATGATTAGTACCCGCAGCGGCCATCTTGCCTGCGGGGGGCTTGTCCTTGATACTGGCACCTTCCGGGCCGGGCGGCGTTCTGGTGAATTCGTCCAGCGTGGGCTGCTTCACTTTCTGCCTTGGAGGCTTAGTAGACATGACTTAGCAGCCACACGTTGTGGGTCAGCCCACCCCTTATGCTCCACAGTTAGGGGGGGAAGGGCACGCCCTCCGTTCCAGTGCCCTAGGCCTTACCCAAGCATGGGGGCCTCAGGATCTCAAAGGCTCTGCCAGCCGTCTATTGCCGCAATGGGTTGTGCCCTCCCTCGTAATAACAGCCCGCCTCAGGCCATCCGCCTCTTATCGGGGGGTCAGCGCCAATGTCCGCTGCAGCTGTTTGGGGCACCTAAGCTGCGCCGCCTGCTTGGCCAAAACGGCCACGTCGCAGAGACTTGTGACCTCAAATGCAATGACAGTTCAAGTCTGGGCACCTGCTCTCTCCTGGCAATCGTCCAAAGCCCCTCAATGCCACTGCTTCGCATATTAATTCCCACCACAGCAAGTGATCCTACAGTGGGCGTCTGCTACTGGTTTGTTTTCATTATGGGTCGCAGACCAGGGGGGTATTGTCCCAAGCACCACCATACCATCGAGTGAAGTCCTGTATCTTGCAGTTTGTTGGGGGGTTCACATAAGTCTTATTCTGCCCCAGCGTTGCCTTTATTATTTCTCAATTTTGCCAACTACTTGCCACGTGCATCACTGAATGTATATGCTGTGCACCCTTATGCTGTATTATGATTGCTGAGGGTGTTTTGCAGCAGGCTTCTATTATGTGTTTCAGGTCAAAGCACATTAATAACAACGTGCTTCACGCACCTTCCTCATCTGGGCTCGCAGCCTGGATCATTTCGCCTAGATCTTGCTGCTGGTCCTGCTTATGCCTGCCCCACGAAGCAGTGCTCTCACACGGACGTAGTCCGGTTTACAATTACTGAGGGCTCCTGGTCGTCTCGCCACCGCAGCCTCCCTCTCCACGTTGAATGTGTGCCAGCAGCCTGCACTTCATGTGTTGCTGCATGCGGCTTCAGATTCCGATGTGTTCCTCAAGGGCTCTTCTGCCCACTCAGAGCACTGTTAGAGATGCGGTCCGTGCCGCATACAGCAACTGCGTCTATGGCAGCCCTCCGATTCACTCCTCGGGGTTCCCCACCTGTTCCGAAATGTCCGGGCCTTGCACTCCGCGTTGTTTACATAACCGCGGCTTCTTAGTGTGAACACTGGCCGCTCCTGAGCTGTCGGCAGTGCATATTTAGATTATTATCCCAGGGCCCGTCAGCTGCTCCTTCTTCAACGGCGGGGCGCCCAGTGGTTTCAAGGGTCTCCGAAGGTTCCTTTATTCCCAGCCGCCGCCATCTTTATATTCGTTCCTCTCTCCAAGTCCGAGATACAAAGTAGCACAGCTATCGCTACAATGCTCCTAGCGTTCCATCAGCAGGCTCCTTCGCTCTCCAGCATATTCATGTGCTTTTAGTGTGCTTTTGGGACTGGAATCAGCCATAAAATGACACGCACTGCACGGATCAGGGTTGCGGATCTCAGAGCTCACAGGAACTGCAGCCTACTCCATGACTGCCTAGCCACGCCCCCCGCTGTGTCTCAATTGTTAAATGTATTTTACGCACTTCTCTGCCTCTGCAGACTATTATCGTCTCTGACTTTCAAGGGCTCTGAGAGACTGCTGTTTTTTCCCCATTTTCCCACCCTCCTTGAGCGCTTTGAAACACGTTCCTTTGTATAGGCGCTATATAAATAAACAATACAATACAATACAATTCCTACTTCCCTCACAGTGTTCAGCAAATATCTGCAGGAACCAGAGACAGAGACAAAGGTACAGCTTCCCATGAACATTTGCTGGTGACTTTTCCGGTTGCAAACTAGCCCCCCTAAAGATACTCAAAAGAACATTGATGCCTTCCTCCTCTGCTGATAACGATGCCTCTTCCAGCACGCCAAGCACCCCAAGAATATATTTTTTTTATATTTTCAGCTCAAGAAAAATAATGTAAAGGCCCCACTGCCCTGCCAGTTGGGCAGTAGGTCATCTTCTAGGGCCCTGTGCAGCATTGCAACAATCTGCTCCAACTTTCTGCACCTTAATTTTCACCACTGGGTGACTTGACATTGCATGGAATAATCTCATTCACACTTCTAGAGGTTTGTAAGAATAAAAATCATCAAACATATTTGCCCAGCACTAGTGCAGATTGAGCCAATCAAACTTGTTTTTAGGTCGTGACCAAGGGTGAAACTAAACACAAGTCAAGTCTGAAAAATTATCAAGATGATGGGCAATTGAGTATGGGACTAAAAATACAACAGCATGCAGGTGTAACATTTCACAAAGTTAAATAAAAGGGGAACCACAGAGTGAAATGAGATGGAAAGTAGAGTCCCTCCTGAAAAAAAAGCCATAGCAACGGATGCTATGAACATACGTTCAGCTGTAGTGGGACCTTCACTAAAAATTGCAGTAGCTTCTCGGAGTATGCAGGGGTTCAGTTTGTCTCACTACACCAAACATAAGCAGGAAATCCAGCCTGCAAGGGGAAACCGAAGCAGGCCATTGTGACTGATGGTCCCCTCCAGGAAGAGGCCACAGTCAGCGTTGGCATCTTAACAGGCGAAGTCCCACTAGGCCAGGGAGTGGCCAAAAGTGTCCTCACACTTAGATTATTACCGGGTCCTTTGAGGGGTTCCCAGTTCTCGCCAAGACTCAGGTGGCTCTGGAATTCTGAGTCTTAGTTGGACACCTTACTGAATCATGGATTCCCCTTTAGGCTAGAAGCTACCCTGTCCAACATCTCAAGTTCCTTTTCTATGCTAGTAGGCAACCCTGAGATCACTGACCTGCTGCTAACACAATAGTCAGCTCGGCAGCCACTGGTTCCTCTCTCGCAAGGGCAGCAGGTGCCTCAGGCGACTTTAGGCTCAGACGGGGAGCCAACAGGGATGCAGTCCCTTGTGATTTCTGGTTGAGGAAGCCTCAGGGCTGCAGCCATTGAGAACTTTCTCCTGTGCCCATCCCAGAACCTCTGCTACAGTAACTGCCATGACTGCATCTGGTTCAGGGGTGTCATTACTTAACAGACACCCTACTGGAATGTAGATCATGTCTGCAATATGATGCAGGGAAGGTGCGCCCCTCTGACTAAGCCCTACCATTTCCCTGCTTCTAGAGACACTGTCCAGAAACATCTGAGTCTTGCCAGGAACTGGGACTCCTCAAAGGACACGGTGCCATTGCCACTCAGAGTGAGGGAACGTTTGGCCACTCCCTGGCCTAGCAGGACTTCACCTGCTAAGATGCCAAGGCTGACTGTGGCCTCTTCTTCGAGAAGACCATCAGTCACAATGGCCTGCATCGGTTTTCCTTTGTAGGCAGGATTTCTCTTCCTATGTGTCAAATCTCCACATTGAAAGCAACTCCTTATTGTGGAGAGTGTGGGTGTCTCAGTGCTAGAGGTGCTCACACTCTGCTTTCTGGTGGGAGCTAACCTGCAATGGGTTTGGGATTTCCCTTTGGATTTTTGGGGACATTTCTTAGAAGAAGGGTCAGCACCTTTGTCCTTTCCCTTTATGCATTTTTCATGACCAATTACCATTGATCTGGGTGCATGCACGTTACCCTTTTTGTGGACTTGAGTGTTCATGTACCTGCCTGCAGCCTTTTCAGGCTCCACAAGCTTGGTGTCAATCAAGTCCCGTTAACACTGGTGTAACCCCACCCCACAGTTTTCAAGGATATTCTCACACACCTTTGAATTAGATATGCCCTGAGATGTGTAAACGTTGTTATCTGTGGCCCATCCACACCACAAGTCTATGCACTGATGTATAAATGCTTCAAAAGTTTTACTCCCTCCCTTAGATGGTTGGACTTTGCCCTTGATAATGTGGTGCCTAGGCTGTCCTTGGGTGCCACCTCCTGAGATACTTATTTCCCCAATAGAACTTTCCCACTCAAATGACATCAAACCCAGCACGTAGTAATGCTGTGAGATGCCTCAGTAATTTCTCTAATCTTACAGCCATGGGGGAGACTGTACCTCTCACAGAACCTGAACATATCCTGTTTCCAGGCCCTACAATAAGTTCATGGAGAGCTGCATCATAGTAATTAAAATAAATACCTTAACAGTGAATCTAACATTAGTTGTACGCTTTCAGTTTGGCTAACCAAACTGTAGGCGCTATCTGTCTCAAATCCCAACCGCTGCCACCAATGTGACAAATTGGATTCTGCTCTGGAGGTGTACAAGGATGAGTAGGGGTGAAAATGTCCACTCACACTTCTACATACTTAGAACCAACACAATCATAAAGGTTAAACATAAAGGTAAAACAGGCACAGTTAAGAGAAATACCTCCTCTGCCTTTTGTGTTGAAATGCGGGCAGTGGTAAGGCTATGCTTCTAAGAGGTGTGTGAATGTGATTCAGAACTGACCCATACAGCAAAGCATAACCGTCCAAAATAAAGGGAATGTCCAATGAAGGTTCTATAAAAATAGATATACCTTAATAAAAACACACCATCTGAAAAATAACTAAATGGCAAAACACTACACACAACTTACTCCTGAGGAAAGAACAGAGAATACGCATGGATAGAACAATGCAGCACTCTAAGTAATGAATCAGGGCTTTAAGGGTAGTAAAATCAACAATGTTCTTTAAAAGGGATATGTTTCTTTGATGCAAAAATGTAATTGATGACCTAACCTGTATCTAGGGCCCAGTACTGTACCATTGGGGCAGTTAATAGCTATGCTCTTCAACATCTACCTTGCCCCCCTGGCCCAACTGATCTCCTCCTTCTCTCTTCACTTTCAATGTTATGCAGATGGCATGCAAATCTCCTTCAACCTTCCTTCCTCTGCCTCCTCTTCCTCCTCTCCCATCCCAACTGTCTGACTACTATTCAGTCGCGGTGTGCTGCCAATGATCTCTGCCTTACTGCCAGTAAGACTGAGATCCTTCTCAGTGGGACCCCTGCTCCCTCCTTCCCTCCTACTCTTTGCCAAAATCTATGAGTCCCACTCCTCACGCTCTTGTGAGGCAAAAACGCCTTGGTGTCAACTTTGACTCCTCTCTCTCCTTCTCTACTCACATCACAGATCTTGACAAGAAGGCCCATTATCAGCTGCACCTCCTCAGAGGTATTCTCCCTTTCCTCACCTTCCCCCAGAAACATAATGTCTGGTCCTTTCTAGGCTGGAGTATTCCAACTGCCTTTTCCTCATTCTCCCTTTGCCCCCTTTAACTAATCCAGAATAGGACTGTGAGACTTATCCTTGGCCTCAAGCCCACAGACTTCGTCTCTCCAGCCCTAAAATATCTTCACTGGCTTCCCGTTGCTGCTAGGATCAAGTTCATTGCCCTCTGCATCACCCTGAAAGATTTCTGGGGCATGGGACCCCATTCCATCAAACTCTCTCTCCCTAAATACCTCCCTGCTAGAGCCCTTTGGTCTTTTAGCTCCAACTCTCTGCAGATCAGGTGCTTCTCATACAAGGAGTGCAGGGGTCAATCTCTCTACTCTGCAGGAGCCTCCCTTTGTAATGGTGTCACTGCTGCTCTCAGGCTTGAGCTGGATCTCCTTATGTTTTGGAATCTCCTCAAGACCTACCTTTTCTCTTTTTCCTTTCTCCCCTCCCCTGCTAATTCCCCCATCCTGGCAGTGACTGGCTGCCTGGTTCCCTCAAAGTTCTTCAGGACACCAGACACCCCCAGCCCAGTCCCCTGCCTTCCTCGCTCTTAGCATGTGGACCCTCATCCCATGCATTTTCAGGCACTTACTCACCTTTCCTTAGCACTTGCCTAGCCCCTGTTGCCCTGTCCCCCTCTAGACCACTTCTTTTCACTTGAACTCTCTACTCTTTACCCTGCTCTTCCCTTCCTACCCTAGACTTTGGATTCAAGCAAACCGGCACCCCGCTCTCCCTCGCACTTCTTGTTACTACACTTGCACAAGCAAAATATCACAAGACCTAGTAGGACCATTATTGTTATCTTTCTCCCTTGCACCCCGTTCTGCCCTCTGAAACCTTGAAACACCATGTGTTGCATAGACACCTTACAAATATCCAATAATAAATACATTAAAAAAAAAGAAATAAATAAACTGTACCTCTTTGCAACTCTTGGTGTTTCAGCAGTGCCAAACCAGACTTCTTGATGCTCAGCGAGCGATTTGAAGATGGAGAGAGTGCAAAAGGCAGGTACCTGAAAATCCTGGTGGGTTGAATCTGTTGGACATGTCTTGAAAGACGTCTCAGAGAAGTTTCATGGCAAAAACAGTAGTATCCCAGCTATCTTGGCTCTCAGGGTAGTGTGAGACCCAATCCATTGGCCATGGGGCAAGTTGAGTTTTTTTCCATGCTCCCAAACACGGGGTAACTTGACACACCACAGCAAGGGTCCTTCAATACAGCAAGGCCATGGGTCCTGCTGGGGCTGGCAGAGAGGAAAGTGCTTGTGACAGCAGTAGTTCATCCCCATTGGCCGATGGGGATGGTTACAGGACAGAGCTTCCATGTGCTTTGGACACTCATTCTTCACCTCACTGGTGGATGACCTTGGAAAGATCAACTCTCCCAAAAGAGGTCTAATGACATCTTCTTGAAATGTTGGAGCCAAAAAGATGATTCCAAGATAATTCAAAGACATGGTGGGAAACTCCTTGTTTTAAAGGCAAAGACCTGCCGGTGATTGGACTAAAGCAAGCCTGCCATAGGGGTCCAAACTCAGTTCTTGAAAGTAGTGGACTCTGTCCTTCTGCCAACACACCAAAAGTGATTTGCTCTAGATAAGGTTTAAGGGACAGGAAGGAGAGCGGGAGGCATAGAGAAACAAGATGATGAAAGTCTTCTTGCACTGTACATAGGACATGATGGTCCCTTTCAGGGTCTGCTCTCCCAGCATTAGGAGATTCTGGTGAAGAGTGGTAGGTCCTGGTCCACAGCAAAGGTCACTTCCATTGTGCCCTTCCAGTGGGTAGGGGGCAGATCTTCCTTCAACCTTGGGCAGCCTCTTCTTCACCTCAGGATAAGGACTTTGAAAAGTAAAACTTTCCCAAAGGAAGCCCGGAGATTTTTCTTTCAGAGTTAATCAGTGAGTCTTCAGACTATTGAAGACCATCTGAAGAAGGCATGGGTGCCCCCTTCATTTAAAGGCCAGAGTCCCCATGTTATTGGGTCAAAGCTAGCTTGACTTAGTGGTCCAATCCCTGCTCTAGAATGGAGTGGACTTTGATGGAAGTCTCCCTCAATTGACCAGATCACTCTTGTCTACTCTAACCCTGGTCTGTTCTCTTCTCATTATGAACAAAGATTTTTAGAAATTCAGCAGCCTAGTGTGAGGCTACTCCCTTGAATGTGTGTGCTTCTTTAATGCCTGGACCCCGGACAGCTGCCTGATATGTGGCTCTATCTTGCAGAGAGTGGCCCTCACAAAGAGATCAAAGAATGTGCATGAGTAACCGGGTCCTGTCCTATCATTGACAGACTTGGCCTTTCTGGCCGGAATACATATCACATTCCACAGCTGAGCTGACTCACAGGAGCTGGCACATGTGTGATAACACATTGGATGTGACTATAAGAATTATGATAATGCCATCCATCATACCATACCTCTGGTATGGCTTATATTTAAAGATTATTCTACCACCAGGGGACTGCTCATTGTAAACCAAACAACTATATTAATTTCCTGTGGGATTTTAATCCCCTGATTATTGGAAAAGGTAAGCCTGTGAAGAAATATAGGCACTCTTTTGATAATACATTTTTGGAAGAAAAGAGGAGAGTAAGAGCAGAAAAATACAGAATTAAAAAAACAATAAAAGATTTTAGGGAACTTACTGCTCAATTGAAACAGGTGAATACTGCCTATTAGAACTGGGTACTTACACATAGGTTTATGCTTTCGCATAGAGACAGCAAAGAAATGTTGAAAGCTGTCTCTATGAGAAATTCAAAGAATTTCTGGGTGATTGTTAACTCTGCCCATTCCCCTAATGATTCTCTTGGAACAGTGCTAGAGGCAAGCAATATACCAAATTCTTTTTAGGGTGTTGCACAGTTTAGATAATCTACTCTTAAGAAAGCCATTTATCTTCTCTACCACTCTGTTAGCCTGCAGGTGATAAATCGAACAAAGTTTGTGTTTAACACCCAGCAACGCGGTTACTTCTTTGAAGAGGTCATTTACAAAGTGCTGTTGTCTGAACGGATCACATCACATATTCCCCACCTTGGGAATACCTCCCTCACCAGGAGCTTTGCTACACACTTGGAATCCGGGTGTGACGGTAGGCGTTTCTGTACTATCACTTCATACTCTTCCCTTTCTAGTCTTACCACTGCTGCCCTTATGTGTTTTACTCCTGTGTCACATTCAATGGACACCAAACCAGCCACAAAGTATACCTCACCATTGTCTAGGGCATTTTCACTGGCTTTAGGGATATCATCACTTTCCCCCTCATAGGTTGCGCAATAGTGTTCTTGCATGTCTTCCACCGTGCAGGATTCTGTGATGAATGTGGCTGGGTTTACACTTTTACAACGTACAATGGGGGTCATTACGACTGTGGAGGCAGCCATGGTGCTATTAGCACCATGGCTGCCTCCAAAGTCGTGTCCGGGTTCTCTGAATGGGGACTTACTGGGTCATTCCAACCTTGGAGGACCCGGTAAGTCCCCATTCAGAAAACCATTCCCCATTCCCATCCGAGCCCCCATAGGGCTCAATGGGAATGGGGAGGGAGATAATAACGGGCCTGCAAATAGCAGGCCCGTTATTATCTCCCTGGTCCCTTAGCGGCTCTCGCTAAGGACGGCTGGTTTTACCAGCCGGCCTTAGTGGGACCCGCTAAGAGACCTCGGAATGCGGTGGTAAGGGGTTAACGGCACTAGCATCCTTACCGGATCTACCGGACTCTATCGCAAAGGCTGCGGCAGCAACGGCTTGTTCGCACAGGAAGTGCCCTTGCATCACTGAGTCCAAAGTGCCGCTGTAATAGGCCAATGGCTTGTGGCCTAATAATGTTTTTTGTGTCAATATTGCTGTCATTAGTGTTCCATTGCAAAGTGAGGATAAATAAAGCTCCTGATTATATTCTGGGGTCACTAGGACGGGTGCTGTTGTGATGAGATCTTGTAGTTTAAGGAATTGTGTGATCATCTGTTGTGTCCATTTTATGGGGGCGCTGTTCTTTGGGCTTCTTTCAGTGCTTGGAGAAGGGGGTGTGTGTGTATCATAGTCTAGTATCCAGGCACGGCAGTAATTGCATATGCCGAGGAACTTTTGCATGTCTTTTAAGCGTGTGACGTATTGCTGCTGCTCTGTCAGTACAATCCTTTTACCATCTTTTGAAATTAGCTGCACTAGATACAATACATCTGCTAAGCAGTATTTCAGTTTCCCCTTGTCCACCTTGTACCCTTTTGTTGCTGGTATGTTCAACAATGTTATTGAATCTGCTCCACATTGTTCTTCACTGCCGCTGCATATTAACAGATCGTCTACATATTGAATTATTGTACTTTTTACGTCAGTGTTGCCAAGATCTTCGTGTAGTATTCTATTAAATATACTGGGACTTTCACACTAACCTTGGGGTAATCTGCAATGCTCATTTCTATTCTCCCCCAGGGTAAATGCTGTTAAGTATTGGCAAATGGGATCGAGTGGCACTGAGAAGAAGGCATTCTTCAGGTCCATAACTGTGAAACACGTGGCTTCTTTTGGGATGCTGCATATAATGGATGCAGGATTTGGCACAAAGGGGAACTCTGTTTGTATGACATCATTAAGAGGGCGGAGGTCCTGGATCATCATCCAAGCCCCGCCCTTTGCTTTTTTCATAGGATAAATCGCAGTGTTGCATGGTGAATTTGATGGTACAATTATACCCTGTTGTAGTAACGCATTTATTGTTTCCTTTATTCCTTCTTCTGCCTCTCGGGATAGCGGGTACTGTTTTTCTATGGGTGGAACTGCTCCAGGTTTTAGTTTAATTTTTATGGGCGTTACCCCCTGTAAGAGTCCTACATCATGGGGCCTTGTTGTCCATAACTCTGGTGGTACTTGTTTCATATCGTCATAAAAAATCGAAGGTGGTGCACTGACTCTGGCCATGAGGGGGTTATTTATCTCTCTGTGTTGAATCATTATCTCACATGGCGGCTTGTTTATTTCCATTATTATCTCCCCATCAGTGTCACTGTTAGTGAACAGCTCTTCGTCAGTAACATCTCACAGCGCTATGTTTTGGTCAATACACAACACTGTTCTCCACTCACATCCATGCGTGTCCAGTTCTATTGCCACAATACGTTTGGCCGATACCTGCACCCCCTGTAGGTCAATTGACAGGATGGCGCCGAGCACAATTTCTGGGCTTATCACGGGGCGAAAAATGAAATCAGATGGCACCCTTCATTCTTTCTGCATTATTTCAGGCACCACTCTGGCTACAACCTCTATCCCATAGATGAACATGTTAACGTCCATGGGCAAACCTCTCACCGCAACTTCATTTGTCATGGTACTGATCATTAACATCGCTCTCATTGGGCATATCCCTGGGTAGAGCATGCTATTCCTCTTTCTGTAAAGGAGATAGTCATGATAAGTTTGCTAAGGAGGTCCCTCTCCAGCAAATGTATGGGTGAATCTTCGTGGTATGACAGGGGTTCCCGCACTGTTTTTCCTCCCATCGTTATGTTCAAATCTTTTGTGTAAGGAACTGTCATGCATGCTGGACGCTACGCTCGTAGAACAGCTAGACCGTTCTACTCCAAATGGAGGTTATTCGATACGTTACCGGGAAAACGACGTTTGCACTTTTCACGTCGCTAACTTCACGTGACTTTTGCTTCGTCACGTGAACTACGGTATTACGTATTTAAGCAGCGTAGAAACTTCACTCGCTGCTTCTGATTGCATCTATTGGCGTTGTGTAGCTGAACCTCTGATCTGCATCCTGGCATATTTCTACAGCTACCTTTGGGCCTTCAATAGCGTGTGTTCCGCCACACGCTGATTCCTGGAGCTATTTCTTCGCGTGATAATTCACACGCGCTCTCTGTCTTCAAGCGCGGCTGGCCAAGGCTGCGTAAATCCTGCCCGCGTGTAAAATCCACACGCGCTTTCTGTCTTCAAGCGCGGCTGGCCAAGGCTGCGTAAATCCTGCCCGCGTGTAAAATCCACACGCGCTTTCTGTCTTCAAGTGCGGCTGGCCAAGGCTGCGGGAATCCTGCCCGCGTGTAAAATCCACACGCGCTTTCTGTCTTCAAGCGCGGCTGGCCAAGGCTGCGTAAATCCTGCCCCGCGCACGCTGTCTCCAAACGCGGCTGTTCCGGACTGCGGGAACACCGCCCGCGTGTTATTCCACACGCGCTCTCTGCCTTCAAGCGCGGCTGGCCAAGGCTGCGTAAATCCTGCCCGCGTGTAAAATCCACACGCGCTTTCTGTCTTCAAGTGCGGCTGGCCAAGGCTGCGTGACTCCTGCCCGCGTGTAAAATCCACACGCGCTCTCTGTCTTCAAGCGCGGCTGGCCAAGGCTGCGTAAATCCTGCCCGCGTGTAAAATCCACACGCGCTTTCTGTCTTCAAGTGCGGCTGGCCAAGGCTGCGTGTATCCTGCCCGCGTGTAAATCCACACGCGCACGTTGTCTTCACACGCGGCTGGCCCAGTCTGCGCGAATCCTGCCCGCGTGTAAAATCCACACGCGCACGTTGTCTTCAAACGTTATTTTCTTCGCGGCTGTTTATAACCGCGTGTACTTTGTTTTTCCTTAAAAAGAGCGCTATTTCTAACTCCTGCATCTGTGGAATTAACAGAAGGATTGATCCCTATAGTGGGAAGGAAGCTTTTCAAGGATTATTGGAAGGTGACATTGAACTGAACTTTTGGATGCTATCCTGTGGTGAATTCAACCCGTATCTAGCGTGAGCCTCGTTCCGTTCGGGATAAGTCTCCCTTACTAATTTTCCCTTCCTTGTCGTTTGTTCTTCATTCAATATCCATCAAGAGACTTCTGGATTATTCTACCCTAAACTAAAGGTCAGTGTGAACATTCCTGTCATTATCTAATTCATCATACTCAGGTTGGAGCAGTTATTCATGATACTTTAATTTGTCCTAGGCTGGCTTTCTATACCTTACCCACGCCCTTTCCAGTGATCCATCGCTCTGCCTGTTCTATCAGCCAGAGGGTTGTATCATTTGGAAGGTCTTCAATTGACTTCACAACTATCAAATCGTGTGAACAGGGATCCGGAAGACCCTACCTCCTGTATCCTTTTGAGTATTGTATCCTTTTCAGTTAATACTTTGGTACATTCTGACAGAATCAGAAGCCATGGAGGGTACGGATCCTTTAGCTGTTTTGACACAGTTGATCAGCGATTTGAGAAATGAAATGGTTACAGCACAGGACATGTTACGGCACCGTATGGACGTTATGCAAGATGCCCTACATGGTAGTCCTCAGGGAGCACAGGTGCCGATGGCTACTGCATCTGGATCTGGGACTACGGCACCCCCACAGGAAACTTTTAATGTGGTTATGCCCACTCAGTTTCCCTTGGCCCCTCCGGAACGGTTCACGGGTGATCCCAAAACCTATAGAACCTTTGTAAATCAGTGCCGACTCCATTTTCTTTGCCGTCCTACATCTTTTCCTGATCTAACCACAAAAGCAGCCTTCGTGCTTTCCCATTTAGGGGGCACAGCTGCTGCTTGGGCTAACCCTTTGTTGGAAACAAATAGCCCTTTGTTGTACGATTGTGACGATCTCTTGACTGCTATGAGTAAAGTCTTTGACATGCGTTACTCTACTCAAGCCACAGATTTAGAGTTGCTTAACCTACAACAAGGCAGCCAACCCCTTATGTCTTACGTTGCCCGGTTCAATCAACTGACGGCGGAAACCCAATGGCCTGACAGCAAGAAAACGGCTGTTTTCTACAAGGGTCTTTCTGAAGAACTGAAAGATGCCTTATCTACAGTTCCTGTGGTTCCTACGGGTTTTCCAGAGTTGCTCGATTTGGTTCTACAAATCGACGCCCGAAGGAATGCTCGAAAGGGAGAGAAAAAGCCCTTCATGCCAGTCTCGGGGCGGTCAGAGACACCAGCAGTCATCTCTAACGACCCTGAACCCATGCAGATTGGCGCCGTGAGAGGCCGATTGTCCAATGCAGAATGGGAGAACCGAAGAAAAAACCACTTATGTATGTACTGTGGTTCTTCCGAGCATTTATTGGCAACATGTCCTAAAAAACCCATCAAGCGTGCGGGAAACGCCAAAACTCGACAATAGCAGGAGTCCCTATGTCGAGTGTTTCATCGGACTCCAGTACCATTCCTAAACATGCACCTGTTATAGTTCAGGTGACGTTACGTTGTGATGAGCGAGAAGTGGTTTCCAAGGCCATGGTTGATTCTGGAGCCACCAGCAATTACATAGACATCACTTATGCCAAGAACTGTTCCTTACCCCTTGTAAACAAAAAAAGACCTGAAACGGTGAACACCGTGGACGGATCCGTTTTGACTTCTGGTATGGTAACCCAGGAGACGGTACCTGTTCAGATGACGTTATCGAATAATCATTCAGAAGAAATCATCTTCGATGTTATTGCTGCTCCACAGTACGAGATCATACTTGGTCTTGCATGGTTAACCCTTCACAATCCTGCTGTTGACTGGGTTTCGGGATCGCTCCAATATCCTTCGATTCATTGCAATGAACATTGCTTTACCAGTCAGGAGGTGTCAAATAAACAACACATATTGGCCTCTATGGTGGAGGATTCAACTATCAGCGTTGTACATCAATGCGACAATATCATACCATGCGAATACGCTGATTATGCTGACGTCTTTGATAAAGGCCAGGCAGAACAATTACCTCCTCATCGACAGTACGACTGTCCTATCGAATTGATTCCTGGTGCCAAAATTCCTACAGGCCGTGTTTATTCACTAACACCTAAAGAAGATGTTGTGTTAAAAGAATACATTGATAAAGCGCTAGCAATGGGCTTTATACGGCCCTCACAATCACCTGCTGCATCTCCTCTATTCTTTGTTCCTAAGAAAGAGGGAGATCTCAGACCATGCATTGATTACAGGGCACTTAATGATATCACCATCAAAAACCAATACCCCTTACCACTAATAAACGTTCTATTGGATCAATTAGGCACTTCCAGTTATTTCACCAAATTGGACTTGCGAGGTGCATACAATTTGGTTCGCATTCGTGAAGGCGACGAATGGAAGACCGCTTTTAAGACACGGTATGGTCTTTACGAATATTTGGTGATGCCTTTTGGTCTGTGCAATGCTCCCGCCACATTTCAATTCTTCATGAATGATATATTCAGAGACATAATGGACCAATTTGTGGTTGTCTATCTGGATGACATTCTGGTCTACTCATCATCGTTATCGGAACACGTCAGACATGTTTCTACAGTCCTACAAAGACTCAGGGAGAACCATCTTTATGTGAAAGCCGAAAAATGTGTCTTTCATTCACAGGAAGTGGAATTCCTTGGTTACGACATTACCAATCTAGGTGCTCGAATGAGTCGTTCCAAGGTAAAGGCCGTCTTGAATTGGCCGATTCCGCATAATGTCAAGTCACTACAGTCTTTCTTAGGCTTTGCGAATTTCTATCGCAGATTTATCCATTCCTTTTCCAAAACAGTAGCTCCTTTGACGGCTTTAACTAGTTCTAAAGTTCCTTTCTGTTGGAACCAACATGCCCAAGCAGCATTCGAAAAGCTGAAGGAAGCATTTACCACTGCACCCGTGCTTCAACATCCGGATCCTGATCGCCAGTTTGTCGTTGAAGCGGATGCATCCAGTGTCGCTATTGGTGCAGTACTCTCACAAGTTTGCACAGAAACCAAGGAGGAACACCCAGTGGCTTTCTTCTCTCGCAAACTCACCTCATATGAACGGAACTACACCGTCACTGAGCGGGAACTACTGGCTATCAAAGATGCTTTCCGAGAATGGCGTCATCATCTTCTTGGGGCCAAACAACAGGTGTTGGTATACTCTGACCATAGAAATCTCCAAGCATTCAAATCCATGAAATGCCTTACAGCCCGTCAGGCCAGATGGCATGTCTTTTTTGCCCAATACAATTTCCAGGTCACCTATCGTCCTGCCCGAGAACATGTTAAGTCGGACGCTTTGTCCCGTATGAGTGAAGAGGCGCAGGAAGAAAAACAAGTACAGATTCAGCTGCTGGCAGATAATGTAATATGTAGTTGTTCGGTTCAACCATCCCTAAAAACCGAAGTACAAGAGTGGGTAAAAATTCATCCACAAGTAGTCCAGGATATGAATCTGGACGTACATAACGGTTTACCATTCACACAAGGAGTACTTTATCTACCAACTCCTTCAATGCGGAATAAAGCCCTCAAATGGAATCATGATTCCTTGATTGCAGCCCATCCTGGACGGAAGAAAACACTGGATCTGCTCAAAAGGTGGTGCTGGTGGCCATCCATGGCAAAAGATGTTATAAACTATGTATCTTCTTGTTCTGTATGTATCCAATGCAAAAATACTCCTGGTAAACCAGTGGGCTTACTCCAGTCCCTACCTGTCCCTAACAAACCATGGGACATGATATCTATGGACTTTGTGGTAGAACTCCCCCCAAATCAGGGATATGATACCATATGGGTCGTAGTGGATTATTTCACTAAATTGGCTCTTTTTATTCCCTGTATTGGTTTACCAACTGCTGCTGTTCTGGCTGAACTATTCATCCATCATATAGTTCGTTTCTTTGGTCTACCATCAGTAATAATAATTACTGACAGGGGCTCACAGTTTGCGTCACGCTTTTGGAGAGCTTTAACATCTGCATTACTGATTGATGATAGAATGTCCAGTGCTTATCATCCTCAAACTGACGGACAGACTGAAAGGGTCAATTGTACTATGGAACAATATCTGCGGTGTCTGTGTTTGCAATACCAATCAGATTGGCTCACGGTACTGCCGGCGGCTGAATTCGCCTATAACAACTCTTATCATAGTGCCATAGGCACTTCACCGTTCTATGCTCTCTATGGACAACACCCCCGATCAATACCTCTGGATTCCGGTCTATCCTTGGACACGCCTGCCGCAGGCCGTACTTTTCGTGATCTGAAGAGATTACAAAGAAAGGTGAAGCAGCAATTGGAGCAGGCTAAACGACGTGACAAGTTCTATGCCGATGCTCATAGAGTATCCGCACCTGTCTATAAGGCTGGTATGAAAGTCTGGCTATCCACTAAGAACTTAAGAATTCCAGGCAAAAAGAAATTGTTACCTAAATACATCGGTCCGTATGTAGTGCTCCAAGTTCTTAATCCTGCTGCTATACGTCTGGCTTTGCCACAACGATGGCGGGTGCATCCTGTATTCCACGTGTCACTCATTAAGCCATTCTCTGAAGCTACTAGACTGCCTGTACGGCCTGTTGCTATTTCTGTGCGGGGTTCTGATGAATACGAGGTACAAGACATACTGGATATGAAACTACGTTCTGGTAGACCATATTATCTGGTGGATTGGAAGGGCTATGGTCCCGAAGATAGGTCCTGGGAACCTCTTTCTAATATTCATGCTCCTGCTTTATTGAAGCGCTTTCACACAAGAAGGGGAGAGGTTGTCCCTTTGGGGGATGGCACTGTCATGCATGCTGGACGCTACGCTCGTAGAACAGCTAGACCGTTCTACTCCAAATGGAGGTTATTCGATACGTTACCGGGAAAACGACGTTTGCACTTTTCACGTCGCTAACTTCACGTGACTTTTGCTTCGTCACGTGAACTACAGTATTACGTATTTAAGCAGCGTAGAAACTTCACTCGCTGCTTCTGATTGCATCTATTGGCGTTGTGTAGCTGAACCTCTGATCTGCATCCTGGCATATTTCTACAGCTACCTTTGGGCCTTCAATAGCGTGTGTTCCGCCACACGCTGATTCCTGGAGCTATTTCTTCGCGTGATAATTCACACACGCTCTCTGTCTTCAAGCACGGCTGGCCAAGGCTGCGTAAATCCTGCCCGCGTGTAAAATCCACACGCGCTTTCTGTCTTCAAGCGCGGCTGGCCAAGGCTGCGTAAATCCTGCCCGCGTGTAAAATCCACACGCGCTTTCTGTCTTCAAGTGCGGCTGGCCAAGGCTGCGGGAATCCTGCCCGCGTGTAAAATCCACACGCGCTTTCTGTCTTCAAGCGCGGCTGGCCAAGGCTGCGTAAATCCTGCCCCGCGCACGCTGTCTCCAAACGCGGCTGTTCCGGACTGCGGGAACACCGCCCGCGTGTTATTCCACACGCGCTCTCTGCCTTCAAGCGCGGCTGGCCAAGGCTGCGTAAATCCTGCCCGCGTGTAAAATCCACACGCGCTTTCTGTCTTCAAGTGCGGCTGGCTAAGGCTGCGTGACTCCTGCCCGCGTGTAAAATCCACACGCGCTCTCTGTCTTCAAGCGCGGCTGGCCAAGGCTGCGTAAATCCTGCCCGCGTGTAAAATCCACACGCGCTTTCTGTCTTCAAGTGCGGCTGGCCAAGGCTGCGTGTATCCTGCCCGCGTGTAAATCCACACGCGCACGTTGTCTTCACACGCGGCTGGCCCAGTCTGCGCGAATCCTGCCCGCGTGTAAAATCCACACGCGCACGTTGTCTTCAAACGTTATTTTCTTCGCGGCTGTTTATAACCGCGTGTACTTTGTTTTTCCTTAAAAAGAGCGCTATTTCTAACTCCTGCATCTGTGGAATTAACAGAAGGATTGATCCCTATAGTGGGAAGGAAGCTTTTCAAGGATTATTGGAAGGTGACATTGAACTGAACTTTTGGACGCTATCCTGTGGTGAATTCAACCCGTATCTAGCGTGAGCCTCGTTCCGTTCGGGATAAGTCTCCCTTACTAATTTTCCCTTCCTTGTCATTTGTTCTTCATTCAATATCCATCAAGAGACTTCTGGATTATTCTACCCTAAACTAAAGGTCAGTGTGAACATTCCTGTCATTATCTAATTCATCATACTCAGGTTGGAGCAGTTATTCATGATACTTTAATTTGTCCTAGGCTGGCTTTCTATACCTTACCCACGCCCTTTCCAGTGATCCATCGCTCTGCCTGTTCTATCAGCCAGAGGGTTGTATCATTTGGAAGGTCTTCAATTGACTTCACAACTATCAAATCGTGTGAACAGGGATCCGGAAGACCCTACCTCCTGTATCCTTTTGAGTATTGTATCCTTTTCAGTTAATACTTTGGTACATTCTGACAGGAACCTTCTAAATTGGCCCAGAAAATCACTGTGTTTCCAAATTTCGGTCTGAGAGGGCAAACCGTCCTTCCATGAGGCACGATTTTTCCACTCCTGAGTCCACCATGAAGATGAACTGCTTGTTTCCTATCTCCGCCCCCACCAGTGGTTCCTCTTCTGGACGTAGGGTAGTTGATAGGACTGGACATGCAAGTACTTTCTGTGGGCTGTCCTAATCTGGGTATGTGTTTGGTCCTGGAACAGAGAAAACGCTGTCTGCTATTACAGCCATTCCGTGGAACGTCGCAGGTGCGCCATTGGCGGATGTAGCGAAGATATTTGGGTTGGTGTTTCCCATAGTGTTTTGGCATTCTACCTGTGGCTGCATACCCTACTGCGGTGCTTGTTTAATTTGTTATGTCCCTTGTTGATAATTATTATAATATTGCTCTTCTTGCCCATGACCACCCATTGGTAATCTATAGGGGCAGCCCGGATGAAGGTGACCAAAACATTGTTCATTTCCAGGGGGTGGGGGCCCTTGATACTATCCCATGGGTCAGGCGTGGCATTCTTGTGAAAAATGTTCCCATCTCCCACAATTCCAGCATGACCCTTGGCCCCCTCCCTGAGCACCTTGTTCCCCAAAACCCCTACCGCCCTGACCCACGAAACTCCCTCGCTGCCCCCTGTACCCACCTCATCCTCTTGTAGGCCTTCCCTGCCATTGGGGGCCCTCATATTGCTCCTAGCCAGCCCATTGCTCCTGCCCGTTTGTGGACCAGGTTGCTGCCATCCTTGTCAGTGAGCCTCCTGACCCCTCCTTCCCGTATCCCTGTCTCTCAGTTGGCAGGGCTGCGATAATCGCAGCAACCTTCACCAATTTATTATGTGCAAGCTTGGCTTCACCTGCCAACCTCCTCTGCGCAATTTCTTTTTCTCTTTCTTTGATCCTCCTACAGTGGTGTACTATCATCCTCTGAATTTCAGGCCACCGTTTGGCATCTATCCCATCAATTTTATCCAAGGCCTTCTGTACCTCCTTTGGGAGGCCTCTTTTGATGATAAAGTAAAAAAGGGAGGTTGATTGGTCCCAAGCTGTGCTCTTTTCCGATCTCCATAGGTCCTGCACCCGGAGAATGTACCCCCCATCCCATGGTGCATTGCATTACCAAGTGTAAATCTGGTGTATCAGGGAAGGTTCTCCGCAGTGCATCCCACACTTGGGCCCTTACATTGTTAAAGGATGACCCATCATGGCGATCACAATTTGTGGTTACTCCCAGGAAACCTGCCTTCACCCACACCCAGTCTGCTTGGTCTCCCACTGCGGATACTAACAAGCTCTTTAAGTCCCCTATAGCCAGCAGGACCCCAGCAGTGTTCTTTTCAAATGTGTGTATCCATTTTCCCACCCCTCCCGAGAGTGGGGGCAATAATTTCAACAGATTTTTTTTGTCCATCTGTGCCCAGGGTATGTAATGGGGTCTCCCTGCTCCCTTGTGGATGAGAGGAATTTGCAGCTATGCTTTACTTACTTTTTTGCTTACTTTTACTCCTTTCACTTTACACAGTGACATGTTTCCCATCCTACTCCTTAACCTCCCCTGCCATCTTTGTCGTACTAACCCATCTTCCAGCTCTTCTTGTAGCGGCAAGGACATTCCTGCCACTATTGCTCCTTTCTCATACTCATATATATCGCTCCTCACCTCCTCTATTTCCTTGTCTGATTCTCCACTTCCTTGTTCCTCATCTACTTGGCTGCCTTCTTGTTTCACTCGTACTATTTTTATAGGGGTATTGTTAAGGTGAAAGAAAAACTCCCTGGACTTCCATTAATCTTCCGTCTTGTTAGATGCATTCCCTGACGGGAGTGGAGATGGTGTACTTCTGCCCGCCTAGAGTGATGGTGCTTCCCCTCCCCGGGCAACATTTGGCTTCTGTCACAAAGTGCTCTCAATCGTGTCAACTCCATCTGTGTGGGGGCAAGTTGCCTCTCTAAATCACCAGTGAGACGTGTGATATTTACTGGAGGGCGCTTGTGGGTCCGTACAACCCCCTTGGGTCAATGGGAGGTGGGGCTATTGCTGCGGGAGTGAAAGGTGCACTTGGTGCAGGCAGATAAGATGGGACACTGTATCCCACAGTGGGCCTAGTTAACAGTGGGTAAAGCCTAGTGAGCTCCTCGTTCCCTGTTTTCACCATTTTCCCTTCTTCTGTCTCTCCCTCCTCCCCTGGTGGGGCCGGTGACGTCTCTGGTGACATTTCCTTATCAGTGCCGTTAGCTGAGGATGTGTCTTCAAACATCCTCCAGAGATCTAATACTTTGCATCTATTCTGAAGTTACTTCCCCCAGTATTTTGCTAACAAGTGGGTCATCACCAGGTCTAATATTCGTTTATCAAATGACCCTCCTTACGGCCTTTCTTGGGATGATCCCTCTCCTTTTATTTCAGTGAGCCATTGATCATGATATTTTTGAAATGTTCTCACTGTACAGGGGGAGGTGCTGACAAATATGGGCTAATGGTGTATCTCCTCCCATGGTGCCCTCTTCAATTTTGGGTTCACTCGAATATGTGTTGTGCGTCAAAAACTCTAATTGAGAAACACTTCTATTTATCTTATAATACTTCAACAAATACTGTGCAATACTACAATTTTAAAACAAAAACCTTTTAACTTACACCCTCTCAGCTCCACATGAACAAAAACAAACTTTACACTAATTTAACATATAACAGTTACACATATATCTTTGTGAATGTACCAGCACAATTGACTTTAACGACAATAAACATAAAACATAGAATTGCTTTGTTTCTTAGCTATACTCCTACCCTATCCTAGTTCACGCTATCATATTCTTCTCCCACTCACTATCCCTGCCCCCTTCTCTAAGCCCCTTCGGGCTGACCTCTAAAAGAGTTATGCTCAGAAGAAAAAGAATTTGCTAATATCTCCTGAGTATATTCACTATACAAGACTCCTATGGTTTTTCTGTTTTATCTCCACTTATTTCCTGCACTGGTCGAGACAATGCAAAGCGGCGCCGCCTTCCACCCCTTTTGGAGATAGGTTCCCGTACTCTTCCCATATTCCATTATTTCTGTATTCACAACCTAATGGCCATATAAAGAAAAGAGAAGAAAAAGCCTACCAGCTATACTGACACAAGCCCTAGGCTTGAAATCTGACTCCCCACTAGTTTCTCAGCATTATCCTTACAACCATTACCTTTTTAAATTCCCCTGCTTTGAGATTCTCACAACCAATACTCACGTGTCAAGGGTGATATGAGAGCCTCCGTTCACGGTCTATCCACAATCGGGGCTTCACCCCATCCAAGCCGTGACTTGCCCTGGCAAACAGTCTGGTATTAGCAATGGCCGGGACCCTTGGAACCTCTCTTTGTGCACGCACTGGTCAGCCGCAGGAGGTGATGGTTTTGCTGGGGGCGTCCCGGATCTCGCCGCACGAAATGGGGGTGTCTCTCGGTGCACCCTCCGATCACGTCCTAGGGGTCACCAAGTGAAGGCACTCACTCCCCACTTCACCAACAAGAACTCAGAATAAAGGACACATCCCAGTAGGGAATGAGACCAAGAAATTGGGTTGCAAGTTACCAAAGTTTTATATAAAATTCAGCATCCAGAGAACTCTGCTGCCTTGAGAGCGCTCTGGCACACAATATAAATACAATATGTTTTAAAGGGTTACAGCGTCATCAGTGATGATTTCTATACAGGCTACAAGTTACAGTTTCATTGGTTAGAAAGGAGGTGCACATATATTTCTGTAGGGGCCAGCTCCACGGGATTGGCTGATAAATTGGTGGGAAGTTGGACATCACATGGTGAAGTGGGCCGGTCTGTGCAAGGTGAAGGTTAGGTCAGGTCGGAGAGGCGGCTGGTCCTTACTAGGCTAATCTAAACACTTATTCTAGACATGTAATAAACAATAAGCATCAATATACCTTTGAGTAAATCTTAGAAGCCTATAAATTGTACACTTGTGTTTTCATTGTCCCACTTTGAGTCACTGGTGAGGTGAAGGGTATAGAGGTCCTGCCCCTACGATAACCTTGGGGCTTGGATTGATAGCTGTCTGGTCTGGCACATCAGAGCAGGAAAGGGGTGATATGACACGTGTTAATTTAGGACAGTATATACTGTGAACTGTGACAGGAGTCAGGTTTTATTGAGGTCACTCTAGGGTGGTCACTCAGGATGGGTCATACTTCTGGTACATCAAAAGGATAGTTTTGGAGGGGCATGGGGTTGACCAGGCAGTAATTTTCCATTGACGGGGGTGAGGGGTACAAGAACAGGTTTGTTGAGATGGATGAACTACAAGCCATGGTTCGGCCCGGTCACACACAGGACAGTGATCTCAGAGGAAGAGTGAGAAGAATACATTGTTTAATTATAACAGTTTGCCTCAGAGAATCCGTGAGAAAGGGACTTGGGAGGTGAAGGCAAAGGAGGAAAAAGGTGGGGGCTGTTGGTGTTCGTTGTGCTGGGCGCTGCAGAAGGGAGAGGAGACTTTGTAATGCCAGAATGCGGCCTAGACCAAAGATGGAATCGCGGGCACACAAAATGGAGTCCAAGTGTGTCTTGCAATAGCCCCACCTCTGTTTCTGCCAGGGCCTTATTCCCCATGGCTGGAGAAGGGAGATGGAGGCGTCCCCCACTAATACAAGAGCAAGTTTTCCTTTTCGCGTAGAAAGTATGGAGGGGGCTCAACCGGCCTCTTCCTGCCTTACACTCAACAAACTGATACTAAAAAGCATCACTTTACCTTCGTTGGTAAAGGCAGGCCCCCCGCATTTTGGTGCATGGGTTGATCTCTCCCAGGCCTTTGACACTGTTAATAGAAACAAACTATGGTCCAAATAAAAAAACTGGGGTCTGCCGGACCGTCTGTTAAATGTTCTTGTTCAGTTGCATCATGGAACAGTTGTCACAGTGAGAGTGCTGAAAATGGGTGACTTCTCTCGAACTATTAAGGTCGAGAGGGGTGTCCGTCAAGGCTGTCTGTTGGCCCTTTTCCTATTTATCCTGTTTATGTCTCAATGGATGATGGAGAAGGGCTTGGTAGCTCCAAAAATTGGAAATAGAAAAATTAACTGGCTTGCATACGCCAATGATATTGTGGTCATTGACCACACTCAAGTTGCCCTCCAATGATTATTAACTGCTTTAGCTGATTATGCCCTGCTGAATGATATTGACAATTAATCCAAATAAGTCGAATATTGTGATTTTCAAGCACCCATTAAGAATCACCAAATCTTATTAATGGCATTTAAATAATCTACCTATTCCAAAAGCCAATGAAGTGACTTATTTAGGCTCAGAGAATTCAGCCTTCCCCACTATTCCCATCTCCTCTCAATCAATGAGACAAAGCTGAGAAAGTTGCTAGTTCAAATGAAGATAATTTACTCCAAATACTGTAGATTCTCATTACTACCATTAAAAAAAATGTATTTGGGGAAGGTGATCCCATCTATCACATGTGAATTGGAATGTAATTTACAGGCCTTCAGTGTTAGCTGGGATAGGCTGGAAGGAAACATTTGGAAAGAAATATTAGTTCTGCCAAATTCTGTCCCAATATCATGTGTTCGATATGAACAGCGTTTGCTTTCTCTGCTCTCAGTTATGGAATGGAAATGGCTGTTTTTTTTAGGTTAGCCCTGTTACCTCCAAAAGCAAATTTATTTGAGGAAATTGAACAACAAATTAAATTGAACAATAATCTCTTGTTGAACTCTATGAGACTAAATTGTAACAACATCTCAGAGGCTGCTGATAAATCAGATGAGATTTTAATTCAAAATCCCCTGAAGGTCAAAGACTTTATTAAACTAACGGACTGGATTAGAACTTCAGAAAAGATGAGAGCTGCCAAAATATCTGCCTCATGGACCGAAACAGATAAACCCAGATCCTTCCTTCCTGCTTATTTGAAAGGATCAGTTAATCCAGTAATTAGAATGAATGTCTTAAGATTCAGACTGAACTTGAGCATATCAGGGACCCGGTGTCTAGCCCTTCAGACTTATTTGATAAATGTGCAGAAGGTGTAAAACAAACAGTTATTCATCTGATATCAGAGTGTCCAAGAACTTGGAATCTTAGAGTGAAAAGATTTCAAAGATTTGTTCATTACCCTAGAATGCTCAATATGAAATTTTTTGGCAAATACTGTCACTGGGACAAGAAACCTTCCTTACCTCGGAAGTGATCTTTGTTTTAAAAGAACTGGAATTAATTGATATTGTTATTGTTATTGTTATTTTGCACTTATATAGCACCTTATATACCATTGGTATGGTCTGAAGGCGCTGGTAGGTTGAACGCCCTTGGGAACCGAAGTTCAGATCAGTAGAGAGAGAACAGAGAGTCAAAAAGGTGCGTGTGAGCACCGGGTATGTGTGCAGCTCGTGCGGTACTCGTGTAATAGCTGCTTCTTAGCGGTAGATGTGGTGGTTTAGAGATCAGGAGAATGTGTTCGTTCTGGCAGGATTTATCCGGAACGGATGTGGCTGCGTTAGGCCTGAGGAAAACGCCTGGCTGGGGGTGTGATACCAGCAGTGTTTACATAGAATGATGTGGAGTAAGCGGCGGATGTTGGTATGAGAACAGTTATACCGAATGGTGTCATAGTATCTCTGTGTTCTAGTTGAGTGGTGATGTAAGGAGAGAGTAAGCGTGGTGGTGTGATATGATGGGTTATATGCTCTTTCAATGAGCACACTTCTAAATGCAACTTTCCCAGAGAGGGTACTGGGCGAACTTCTAAATTCAATTTTTCATAGCAAGGCTACTGGGCGAACTTCTAAATACAATTTTCCACAGAGAGGTTTATTGGGCACACTTCTAAATTCAATTTACCAGAGAGGCTATTGGGCAGAGGGCTATTGGGTACACTTCTAAATGCAATTTTCACAGAGCGTCTACTGGGCATACTTCTAAATTCAATTTTCCAGAGAGGCTATTGGGCACACTTCTAAATTCAATTTTCTAGAGAGGCTATTGGGCACACTTCTAAGTGTAGCTTTCCAGAGTGTCTATTCGATACACTTCTATAATCAACTTTCACTGATGCTATTGGGAACACTTCTAAATGCAACTTTCACAGCGTGGCTATTGGGCACACTTCTAAAGCAGCTTTCATAGAGGATATTGGGCACACTTTTAAATTCAATTTTCCACAGAGAGGCTACTGGGCGCAGTTGTATAATCAATTTTCAAAAGGCTATTGGGAGCAGCTCTAAATTCAATTTTCTCCAGAGGCTATTGGGCACACTTCTAAATGCATTTTTGTTTTTTGTTTTTTTGTTTTTTTTACAGAGCGTCTATTGGATGCGCTTCTATAATCAGCTTTCACAGAGGGCATTGGGCACACTTCTAAATGCCACTTTCATAGCGAGGCTATTGGGTACATTTCTAAATTCAAATTTTCCACAGACAGGCTACTGGGCGCACTATTAAAATCAGTTTTCCAGAGAGGCTATTGAGAAGACTTCTAAATTCAATTTACCAGAGAGGCTATTGGGCACACTTCTGAAATCACAGCGAGGTTATTGGGCACACTTCTAAATGCAACTTTCCAGAGTGTCTATTGGGCACACTTCTAAATGCAACTTTCACAGAGGGTATTGGGCATACTTCTAAATTCGATTTACCAGCGAGGCTGTTGGGCACATTTCTAAATTCACGGAGAGGCTATAGGGCACACTTTCTAAATGCAACTTTCACGTGCTAACAATCACAGTTCCATCTAGATGCGACGCAGGCCAATATTTACAATTCCATCTAAGAGTGGACATGCTAACATTCACAATTCCATCTAAGTGTGGACTTGCTAACATTCACAATTCCATCTAAGAGTGGACATGCTAACATTCACAATTCCATCTGAGTGTGGACATGCTAACATTCACAATTCCATCTAAGTGTGGACATGCTAACATTCACAATTCCATCTAAGTGTGGACATGCTAACATTCACAATTCCATCTAAGTGTGGACATGCTAACATTCACAATTCCATCTAAGTGTGGACATGCTAACATTCACAATTCCATCTAAGAGTGGACATGCTAACATTCACAGTTCCATCTAGATGCGACGCAGGCCAATATTCACAATTCCATCTAAGAGTGGACATGCTAACATTCACAATTCCATCTAAGTGTGGACATGCTAACATTCACAATTCCATCTAAGAGTGGACATGCTGACATTCACAATTCCATCTAAGAGTGGACATGCTGACATTCACAATTCTATCTAAGAGTGGACATGCTGACATTCACAATTCTATCTAAGAGTGGACATGCTGACATTCACAATTCTATCTAAGAGTGGACATGCTGACATTCACAATTCTATCTAAGAGTGGACATGCTGACATTCACAATTCTAACTTAGAGTGGACATGCTAGTATTATGGCACTCTATGTTATTGGTAGGTAAGATAGAGTGACTGAGGTTTTCTGGAGTAGAGTTATTGCTCTATTCCCCACCCATGCCACACTCACGGTTTTTGTTGGTGTCTGGCTTCCTTGGCGTCCCCTGCGGACACCTGCAGACACATCTTGGAGCCGCCAATGTAGGAGCCGCCCTTGGCCTTCGGGCCCTTAGCCGCAGGGGGCTGCCGGGCAGAGGGCTGCCCTGGGGATTTCGGATTTGTCTGTCAAGTGGCCAATCACGGTGGGGGGTGGGAAAATACCAATCGGAAAGCTGGTCGGGATCAAGGCAGCCTATCAGGGCTGGTGGGAGGGAGCGAGGGCGGGCACAAGGGGAGGCAGGAAAGACGTGGGGAAAGACGCGGCCTGCACTGTGGGATATGGAGGGGCTGGGGGCTCTAAAGTGGTAACAGGCAGTGGATTCAAGGGCTAAGGAGGCTGGGGGGCTCACCCACTCACCTGCACGGCCCGGATGGAAGTGGCGTGCAGGTCGAGGTGGGAGCAACACACGGAAATCAAGGCAGCCTATCAGGGATGGTGAGAGGGAGCGAGGGCGGGCACAAGGGGAGGCAGGAAAGACACGGCCTGCACTGTGGGATATGGAGGGGCTGGGGGCTCTAAAGTGGTAACAGGCAGTGGATTCAAGGCCTAAGGAGGCTGGGGGGCTCACCCACTCACCTGCACGGCCCGGATGGAAGTGGCGTGCAGGTCGAGGTGGGAGCAACACACGGAAATCAAGGCAGCCTATCAGGGATGGTGGGAGGGAGCGAGGGCGGGCACAAGGGGAGGCAGGAAAGACGCGGGGAAAGACGCGGCCTGTACTGTGGGATATGGAGGGGCTGGGGGCTCTAAAGTGGTAACAGGCAGTGGATTCAAGGCCTAAGGAGGCTGGGGGGCTCACCCACTCACCTGCACGGCCCGGATGGAAGTGGCATGCAGGTCGAGGTGGGAGCAACACACGGAAATCAAGGCAGCCTATCAGGGATGTTGGGAGGGAGCGAGGGCGGGCACAAGGGGAGGCAGGAAAGACGCGGGGAAAGACGCGGCCTGCACTGTGGGATATGGAGGGGCTGGGGGCTCTAAAGTGGTAACAGGCAGTGGATTCAAGGCCTAAGGAGGCTGGGGGGCTCACCCACTCACCTGCACGGCCCGGATGGAAGTGGCGTGCAGGTCGAGGTGGGAGCAACACACGGAAATCAAGGCAGCCTATCAGGGTTCGTGGGAGGGAGCAAGGGCGGGCACAAGGGGAGGCAGGAAAGACGCGGAGAAAGACGCGGCCTGCACTGTGGGATATGGAGGGGCTGGGGGCTCTAAAGTGGTAACAGGCAGTGGATCCAAGGCCTAAGGAGGCTGGGGGGCTCACCCACTCACCTGCACGGCCCGGATGGAAGTGGCGTGCAGGTCGAGGTGGGAGCAACACACGGAAATCAAGGCAGCCTATCAGGGATGGTGGGAGGGAGCGAGGGCGGGCACAAGGGGAGGCAGGAAAGACGCGGGGAAAGACGCGGCCTGCACTGTGGGATATGGAGGGGCTGGGGGCTCTAAAGTGGTAACAGGCAGTAGATTCAAGGCCTAAGGAGGCTGGGGGGCTCACCCACTCACCTGCATGGCCCGGATGGAAGTGGCGTGCAGGTCGAGGTGGGAGCAACACACGGAAATCAAGGCAGCCTATCAGGGATGGTGGGAGGGAGCGAGGGCGGGCACAAGGGGAGGCAGGAAAGACGCAGGGAAAGACGCGGCCTGTACTGTGGGATATGGAGGGGCTGGGGGCTCTAAAGTGGTAACAGGCAGTGGATTCAAGGCCTAAGGAGGCTGGGGGGCTCACCCACTCACCTGCACGGCCCGGATGGAAGTGGCGTGCAGGTCGAGGTGGGAGCAACACACGGAAATCAAGGCAGCCTATCAGGGATGTTGGGAGGGAGCGAGGGCGGGCACAAGGGGAGGCAGGAAAGACGCGGGGAAAGACGCGGCCTGCACTGTGGGATATGGAGGGGCTGGGGGCTCTAAAGTGGTAACAGGCAGTGGATTCAAGGCCTAAGGAGGCTGGGGGGCTCACCCACTCACCTGCACGGCCCGGATGGAAGTGGCGTGCAGGTCGAGGTGGGAGCAACACACGGAAATCAAGGCAGCCTATCAGGGTTCGTGGGAGGGAGCAAGGGCGGGCACAAGGGGAGGCAGGAAAGACGCGGGGAAAGACGCGGCCTGCACTGTGGGATATGGAGGGGCTGGGGGCTCTAAAGTGGTAACAGGCAGTGGATCCAAGGCCTAAGGAGGCTGGGGGGCTCACCCACTCACCTGCACGGCCCGGATGGAAGTGGCGTGCAGGTCGAGGTGGGAGCAACACACGGAAATCAAGGCAGCCTATCAGGGATGGTGGGAGGGAGCGAGGGCGGGCACAAGGGGAGGCAGGAAAGACGCGGGGAAAGACGCGGCCTGCACTGTGGGATATGGAGGGGCTGGGGGCTCTAAAGTGGTAACAGGCAGTAGATTCAAGGCCTAAGGAGGCTGGGGGGCTCACCCACTCACCTGCACGGCCCGGATGGAAGTGGCGTGCAGGTCGAGGTGGGAGCAACACACGGAAATCAAGGCAGCCTATCAGGGATGGTGGGAGGGAGCGAGGGCGGGCACAAGGGGAGGCAGGAAAGACACGGCCTGCACTGTGGGATATGGAGGGGCTGGGGGCTCTAAAGTGGTAACAGGCAGTGGATTCAAGGCCTAAGGAGGCTGGGGGGCTCACCCACTCACCTGCACGGCCCGGATGGAAGGATGCTTAATTAGATGAATGTATCTTTGATATTGAACATGTTTGTTTTCATAATTAGTATATACTACATAGACTTGAATGTTTAGTTTGATTAGAACGTTTTTTAAATTGTCTAAAGAAAGAATTGCTGTAATTTGTTTGGATTTTGTTTTGGTTCTTGGTTATTATTCTATGCACATTTTCTTTGTTTTATGAATTCTTTTTCTTCGGTGTTTGGTTGTTTTTTTGTCTTTTGCGTTTGATCATATAGCTGAACTGATTGTTTTACTGTGAACGTTGGATGTTGTGTAGAAAGTCAAAATGTTGACTAAAATCACATTAAAAAATAAAAAATAAATAAATAAAAGAATCAGAATTATAGGAGTTTGGAAACAGTCTTCACATCTTACCTGCAACCCCTGTACTCTAGAGACTTGACTGCTGAACCTACTTTGTGACACTGCTAGGGCTGGAGCTACAAATCAGGATACTGATACCTCAGCACACAGGTTCACACTATGCTTTTGGCATGAAAGTTTATGAAAGGGGAATCTGACCAGCACATTTCCCTATCAGAGATGGAATTACCCGCATTATTTCATTAATTTAATCAAAATCAAAAAAGTCAGGGCTAAAAACACCCTTATCAAGTGGAAATCCATCACACAATGCTAGCATAGCGTATCCAGATTCTATTATTCCATTTTACCACAGCAGTGCCATATTCCATTATGCCCAAGTCTCACAAAAGGACCAACTTACATACTTTGTAGTACAAGACCTGCTCTCCAACCTTGATTCCAACCTTCCTTCTGTCCTCATTCTCCTCAATATTTCTTCTGCTTTTGATACGGTCAACCATGTCATCCTGCTCAATCGCCTCCATGATACCCTGGATATCACTGATCAGGCCCTGGCCTGGCTGACCTCCTTTCTCACTGACCGACCCTCTCAGAACCAACTGGTATCTTTTTTATCTCTCTCCCTACTTGTGGTGTTCCCCAGGGGTCTAACCTTTCTCCCTGGCTGTTCAACCAATACTTGGCACCTTTTGCCCACCGCATTGCTGCTTTCTTCACCAACTTTCAGTGTTATGCGGATGACACCCTGCTCTCTTTCGGGCTCCCATCGGCCGCCTCTTCTCCTCTCTCATTCCAGATTGTCTGGCCGCAATTCAGGAATGGTGTGCCACCAATGATCTCTGCCTTAATGCGAGGAAGACTGATATCCTCTGCATTGGAACACCAGCTCCCTATTTTCCCCTCTCTCTCTGGCCACTCACTATATGCCCTCTTCCTTCTTCTACCTGTACCTCTACAACTTATCAAGAACAGGATTGCAGGACTTGTACTTGGCCTTAAGCCCAGGGATAGTATCTCTCCAGCTCTAAAATCTCTTCACTGGCTCCCAGTAATGGCAAGGATCAAGTTCAAGACCCTCTGCTCATCCACAAGGCTTTCTGGGGCCTGGATCGCACTACCTCCAACTCTCTCTTCCTAAACTTCTCCCTTCTCTAGCTCTTTGTTCATCCACCTCCAACTCTCTGAGGGTCAGTTGGTTTTCCAAGCACTGAGTTGGGGGCATATCTCTATCTTCAGCTAGGGCATCCCTCTGCAACAGCCTCCCTGCCTCTATCAAACTTGAGCAGAACCACCTTCAATTCCAATAGCAACTCAAGATCTTCCTCTTTGCTTCCGCTTTCTCTCTTCCTCTCACCTGCGATGTCCCGACTGCTCCATGCACTGGTCACCTGGCTACCCTCTGAACTTGGGTCCAGGCTCCTGCATGTCCAGTTGTGCTTCGTACTGCCTCCTGGCGCCCCAGCACTTGTGTTCTGTATGTGCAACCCCACAGTCCTCTCTCTCTGCACTTATGAGTCATTGGCTGCACTTTTTGAGTTATCTACAATGAGCCACCCACTGGCTGCAATTTTTGAGCTACCTGCACCCCCCCCCCCTTGGCACTTCTCCCCTTCCACTTCCCTGCACTCACACAATCTGAATGACCCAAGGCCTAGTAAGCTCATTGTTTTGTCCTACCCCTTTTTCTCCCTCCTTGTCCTGTCACGCCTAGAAAGACTTGAGTACAGGCAATTTATAAATGCCATATTATATCATATCATATCAACAGAAAGGTCAGATGTCATGTTTCCAGGTGATAATAACTGTGACAGTTTCATTAATCACAGTCAGTGCATCATTCTGATGTTTTTGTTATAGTTAATACATAATAAAGAGGAACTGAGGAGTGGTAACATGAGAGCAATACATAGGGAAGTTACATTGTGTCACCATAAATGGAACACCAAAACAATCAACTAAAGCAAGATGTGCTGAAAAGCTACACTGCTTCTTCTTCAAGTGTGGCACATGTGACTCAATTGTATGGAGAAATATTGCAACGACAAAGGAATGGAATCAGTGCAGCATCATATTAATACGTAGCATCTAACACACGATCTGGAGACTGCCTCAATAGAAAGCGAGAGGCACCAACTTGCTTCCATGAGAGATAGCACACAACAAATGGCGCATAGTTTGTCACATGTGAACAAGGTACAGAAAGCTAAAGAAAACCGGTGCCAGTGGCAAACCAGCAAAACATTATTAATGTTGAGCATAACATTAATCTATCTATTCACATGCAATGCTATGAACCAGAATGTTGTTATGTGTTTAAGAAGAAGCACTGCATCGTATCCCTTTTTCATTTTATTGACAATGTTTAAATTGCAATGTGATTCCTATTCATCCAATGTTGAACATAAAGGACTGAAGTAAGAAGAACATTCAATCAGAATGGTTTACAGTTTGGTAATAAAATAATAAAATAGAAGTAAATAAGTCTTTCATGCACACACAGTCAATAGAGGCATTGATATGGTGTTGGCAACGTTTGTTTGTTATTGTCTTGTTGAAGTGACCAACAATTACAACTTTACCCATTCCATTGCGGGTGGATTCCCATTAAAATGGTCTGGACCTTTCAGAGTGGAATGATGTATATTCTGTTGTCTCAAGAATCCATTAAATACACGCCGAACAAGGGTAATCTGGTCTAGGCTCCTCCCATAAGAGCCTAGTTATGTAGCCATACTTGAAAAAAAACATTTTATTCAACTCCTTCAAGTTCAATTGCATAGTGTGCTGACTGATAACCATCCGATCAGCCCGCATGACAAACCACTCTGTTCGGCAGGTGCTGAGCTTTAAACAGATTTTATTGCATTTAATGTGCCACATTTTCCATTACTTAAGGGAATAAATTAACCAGACGATTGGGCTTATATATGTATATATTTTTGGGAGAAATGAAGAGTACTGCTCAGTTTTACCTGATACCATCAGTGTGAAGAAAAAGGATATAAATATATATATATGTTTAAACAAAAGAGTCTGTGCCAGCAGATCTAGCTTCATCACTAGTTTAGGACAAGACTGGACATGTACGCCTTCCATTAATTGAAAAAGCGCATACTTGCAGTTGCTTATTAAAACACAGTACATTATTTTACTTATTAATAAGTCAAAGAGTGTGCTTTAATGCTGAGAGTGTCCTGTTTCATATCATACATAGAGGCCGATTCATGGAATTAATGTGCGCTGAAATTTTCAGCGCAAGCGTGCAAATCGCAGTGCCAGAGCGAAAATCGCAGCGAAACCTGCGCACAGCGATTCATGGAAGTCCGTGCGCGTGGAAATCCATGGATGTGCGCTGAAATCCTGTTCGGCGCACGCTGGCGCACACGCCTTCGAACAGCGTGTGCTAAGCGCACATAGCGCGGCGCTCACAACAAAAGTAGGCGTAAAACGGGGCGTGACACGCAGAATGGGGAACAACGGATGAAAATGTGGGCGTCACGGGGGAAGTACAGGAGGCAAGTGCGCGGAACGCCCACACGCTCGCCTACAACACGTATTCATGGGATCGAATAGGGCAAACCAGTGCACAGAAAAAGACGCGCACAGGCCTAAACTAGTCCGCGACACGAAGGCAGGCGTAGCATCACTGTCCATGAAAAAAATTTGCGCTAACAAAAAGCACGTACATACAGCTATGATGAATGTCCCATACTGTGTCCCTCTAGGACAAATGATGTGCAAAGGGATACGCGACAAACACGGACACCCGCTGTGTAAAAAATAGCGTGTGCGTGTATTTTGGGGGTGTGCGGGAAGTTTCACACGTGATATGTTTGGGCGAGCGAGGTACTTGTATAACTGGGGTTCGCGTGAAGTCTCACACACAATTGGATCCGGGTACATGTATTTCTGGGGTTCGCGTGAAGTTTCACACGCGATTGGCCCTGTGCGAGTGGGGAATGTGTATTTCTGGGGTTCGCGTGAAATTTCACACACGATAGGCCTTGGGCGAGTGGGGTACTTGTATAACTGGGCTTCGCGTGAAGTCTCACACGCGATTGGATCCGGGTACATGTATTTCTGGGGTTTGTGTCAAGTTTCACACGCGATTGGCCCTGTGCGAGTGGGGAACGTGTATTTCTGGGGTTCGCATGAAGTTTCCCACGTGATAGGCCTTGGGCGAGTGGGGTACGTGTATAACTGGGGTTTGTGTGGAGTTTCATATGCGATTGGATTCGGGTACGTGTATTTCTGGGGTGCGCGGGAAGTTTCACACGCGAAAGGGCCTGTGTGAGTGGTGTACGTGTATTTCTGGGGTGCGCGGGAAGTTTCAAACGCAAAAGGGCCTGTGCGAGTGGGGTACGTGTATTTCTGAGGTACACGTGGAGTTTCACATGCGATAGGCCCTGTGTGAGTGGGGTACGTGTATAACTGGGGTTCGCGTGGAGTTTCATACGCGATTGGCCCTGTGCGAGTGGGGTACGTGTATTCCTGGGGTTCGCGGGAAGTCTCACACACAATTTCAGCAGGGTACGTGTATTTCGGGGGTGCCGGGGAGTCCTACACGTGAATTGGCAGTGTGGGTCCTCCCAGGTGTTCCCTCTACACCCTCCATGGCCCCTGCAGGCAGCCCACAACACAGGGGACTACCCTGCACCCCTGGTCATGTCCCGCAGGCAGCCCATCCGCCATGGGCATGCCCCCCAGCCAAGCCACATGTCACCTTGCACTACTGATCACCAACGCATGACCCCCTGCACCTCCACCCCCCCAGCAGTGCAGGGCACCTGCCAGCAGGCCCCCACTCATGTCCCCCAGCACCATCACCCCCCAGCAGTGCAGGGCACCTGCCAGCAGGCCCCCACACATGTCCCCCAGCACCCACACCCCCCAGCAGTGCAGGGCACCTGCCAACAGGCCTCCACACATGTCCCCCAGCCCCATCACCAACCAACAATGCAGGGCACCTGCCAGCAGGCCCCCACACATGTCCCACTCATGTCCCCCAGCACCCCTACTCCCCAGCAGTCAGGGGCAACTGCCAGCAGGCCCCCACACATGTCTCCCAGCACCCCCACCCCCCAGCAGTGCAGGGCACCTGCCAGCAGGCCCCCACACATGTCCCCCAGAACCTCCACTCCCAGCAGTGAGGGGCACCTGCCAGCAGGTCCCCATTCATGTCCCACTCATGTCCCCCAGCACCCCCACTCCCCAGCAGTCAGGGGAAACTGCCAGCAGGCCCCCACACATGTCCCCCAGCACCCCCACCCCCCAGCAGTGCAGGGCACCTGCCAGCAGGCCCCCACACATGTCCCCCAGCACCCCCACCCCCAGCAGTGAGGGGCACCTGCCAGCAGGCCCCCACTCATGTCCCACTCATGTCCCCCAGCGTCCCCATGCCCCAGCAGTCAGGGGCACCTGCCAGCAGGCCCCCACACATGTCCCCCAGCACCCCCACCCCCCAGCAGTGAGGGTCACCTGCCAGCAGGCCCTCACTCATGTCCCCCAGCACCCCCACCCCCCAGCAGTCAGGGGCACCTGCCAGCAGGCCCCCACACATGTCCCCTAGCACCCCCACCGCCCAGCAGTGAGGGGCACCTGCCAGCAGGCCCCCACTCATATCCCACTCATGTCCCGCAGCACCCCCACCCCCCAGCAGTCAGGGGCACCTGCCAGCAGGCCCCCACACATGTCCCCCAGCACCCTCATCCCCCAGCAGTGCAGGGCACCTGCCAGCAGGCCCCCACTCATGTCCCCCAGCACTCCCACACCCCAGCAGTCATGGGCACCTGCCAGCAGGCCCCCACACATGTCCCCCAGCACCCCCACCCCCCAGCAGTGCAGGGCACCTGCCAGCAGGCCCCCACACATGTCCCCCGCACCCCCACCCCCCAGCAGTGCAGGGCACCTGCCAGCAGGCCCCCATACATGTCCCCCAGCACCCCCACCCCCCAGGAAGTGCAGGGTACCTTCCAGCAGGCCCCCACACATGTCCACCAGCACCCCCACCCCCCAGCAGTGCAGGGCACCTGCTAGCAGGCCCCCACTCATGTCCCACTCATGTCCCCCAGCACCCACCCCCCCAGCAGTGAGGGGCACCTGCCAGCAGGCCCCCACACATGTCCCCCAGCACCCCCACCCCCAGCAGTGCAGGGCACCTGCCAGCAGGCCCCCACACATGTCCCCCAGCACTGCCACACCCCAGCAGTCAGGGGCACCTGCCAGCAGGCCCTCACACATGTCCCCCAGCACCCCCACCCCCCAGCAGTGCAGGGCACCTGCCAGCAGGCCCCCACACATGTCCCCCAGCACCCCCACCCCCCAGCAGTGCAGGGCACCAGCCAGCAGGCCCCCACACATGTCCACCAGCACCCCCACCCTCCAGCAGTACAGGGCACCTGCCAGCAGGCCCCCACTCATGTCCCACTCATGTCCCCCAGCACCCCTACCCCCCAGCAGTGTAGGGCAACTGCCAGCAGGCCCCCACACATGTCCCCCAGCACCCCCACCCCCGAGCAGTACAGGGCACCTGCCAGCAGGCCCCCACTCATGTCCCACTCAGGTTCCCCAGCGCCCCCATGCCCCAGCAGTCAGGGGCACCTGCCAGCAGGCCCCCATACATGTCGCCCAGCACTCCCACCCCCCAGCAGTGAGGGGCACCTGCCAGCAGGCCCCCACTCATGTCCCACTCATGTCCCTCAGCACCCCCACCCCCCAGCAGTCAGGGGCACCTGCCAGCAGGCCCCCACACATGTCCCTCAGCAGCCCCACACCCCAGCAGTGCAGGGCACCTGCCAGCAGGCCCCCACTCATGTCCCCCAGCACCCCCACACCCCAGCAGTCAGGGGCACCTGCCAGCAGACCCCCAGCACCCCCACCCCCCAGCAGTGCAGGGCACCTGCCAGCAGGCCCCCACACATGTCCCTCCACACTCCTACCCCCCAGCAGTGCAGGGCACCTGCCAGCAGGCCCCCACACATGTCCCCCAGCACCCCCACCCCCCAGCAGTGCAGGGCACCTGCCAGCAGGCCGCCACACATGTCCCCCAGCACCCCCACCCCCCAGCAGTGCAGGGCACCTGCCAGCAGGCCCCCACACATGTCCACCAGCACCCCCACCCCCCAGCAGTGCACATCACCTGCCAGCAGGCCCCCACACATGTCCCCCAGCACACCCACCCCCCAGCAGTGCAGGGCACCTGCTAGCAGGCCCCCATTCATGTCCCCCAGCACCCACATCCCCCAGCAGTGAGGGGCACCTGCCAGCAAGCCCCCACACATGTCCCCCAGCACGCCCACCCCCCAGCAGTGCAGGGCACCTGCCAGCAGGCCCCCACACATGATTCCCAGCACCGCCACACCCCAGCAGTCAGGGGCACCTGCCAGCAGGCCCTCACACATGTCCCCCAGCACCCCCACCCCCCAGCAGTGCAGGGTACCTGCCAGCAGGCCCCCACACAGGTCCCTCGGCACCCCCACCCCCCAGCAGTGCAGGGCACCTGCCAGCAGGCCCCCACACATGTCCATCAGCACCCCCACCCCCCAGCAGTGCAGGGCACCTGCCAGCAGGCCCCCACCCATGTCCCACTCATGTCCCCCAGCACCCCCACCCCCCAGAAGTCAGGGGCACCTACCAGCAGGCCCCCACACATGTCCCCCAGCACCCCCACCCCCAGCAGCGAGGGGCACCTGCCAGCAGGCCCCCACTCATGTCCCACTCATGGCCCCAGCACCCCCACCCCCCAGCAGTGCAGGGCACCTGCCAGCAGGCCCCCACACATGTCCCCCAGCATCCCCACCCCCCAGCAGTGCAGGGCACCTGCCAGCAGGCCCCCACACAAGTCCCCCAGCACCCCCACCCCACAACAGTGCAGGGCACCTGCCAGCAGGCCCCCACACATGTCCCACTCATGGCCCCAGCACCCCCACCCCCCAGCAGTGCAGGGCACCTGTCAGCAGGCCCCCACACATGTCCCCCAGGACCCCCACCCCCCAGCAGTGCAGGGCACCTGCCAGCAGGCCCCCACACATGTCCCCCAGCACCCCCACCCCCCAGCAGTGCAGGGCACCTGCCAGCAGGCCCCCACACATGTCCCCCAGCATCCCCACCCCCCAGCAGTGCAGGGCACCTGCCAGCAGGCCCCCACACAAGTCCCCCAGCACCCCCACCCCACAACAGTGCAGGGCACCTGCCAGCAGCCCCCACTCATGTCCCCCAGCACCCCCATCCCCCAGCAGTCAGGGCCACCTGCCAGCAGGCCCCCACACATGTCCCCCAGCACCCCCATCCCCCAGCGGTCAGGGGCACCTGCCAGCAGGCCCTCACACATGTGTAACGCTCACCTGAATCCCTCGGAGGCGCAGGTCTGGGCTGGGGGTTCTCGGAGTCTTCTAGGGTCACGCGCAGGCCTCGAATGCCACCATGGAACGGCCCTTTCCTCACGGAGATCTTGATCTGAAGGGTGAGGTGTCTGCAATTATGAGAGCAAGGGGTTAATATGGATATATAAGCCTGACTGGGTAAGCTGCCTCCCCTTCCTGGTACTCCCAAGTAGTTCGTAGGCTAAATGTGCTCACCTTATGTAGGTGAAAGCGGAGCTCTCCATCCTGCGTCAGTGCAGGGGCGCCGAAGCCAGTTACTTCATTGGTTAATTGTCCTGCCTCTTGGTTGCAGAGGATGAAGATTTGGAGCTAGGCCGTTATTAGCAGCACAAACGGCGGTTGCTTGAATATGGAAGTCCGGAGAGCGATGGAATGGCGAAAGTATTGCAGGCAAGTAAGTAGAAAATGTCAATTCGAAGTTAAAAGCACTTCTTAATGTCTCTGTTCCTTTTTCAGGTCGCAGAAGCAGCTGGGTAGAAAAATGGATGACGAGGAATGCACCGAGGAGTGAGAAAGATGAGCGCTGCCCAAAACACGTGCGTATAGATGGAGTTTTGTATTTCTTAATGATGTCCTTTTGTTTTGCAGATGCGAGTAGCAGCGTCGGCGGAGGCAAGAAGAATGCCGCGCAGGTAAGGAAGGTTTCACGGAGGTTTACTAACCAATGTCTTTGCTTCCACAGGGTGCCGGAAAAAAATGGAAAGCTGCAGCCCGTGGCTTGAGATGCACCGATGGACTGGGTAAGTGCTGCGCTGGTTTTTATCTCGTGCTAACCTGGTGTTCTTTTCCCTTTTCAGATGCTGCTGAAGACGAAGATGGTATTTCGGAAGGTAAGATTGCGGATTTCTCTTCCCCAGATGCAGAAGTTGAAGATTCTCTGGAGCTGACACGGTGAGCGTCCTGCTGCTATTGCAGAATAACGCGAAGCACGTTGCTCTGATTGGGCGTGGTTTAAATAGCTTACTGGAGTGCTTAGGTGTCTCCTTCCACAGCAGCCTCGCCCAGGTAAGAAGTCCCAGATTCCAGAATAGTTCCAGTATCCAGTCCCAGGGAGTGGTGCTGGCCACACCCAGAGGTAAAGTAGTTCCAGCCATGGATGCATGAGGATTTCATCCTGCAGGTGAGTGAGCAGCATGGTCTGCAGCAGGTAGGTCCACCCAAGCACCATTCCTTACATCATGAGCCCGGCACGTCCTGTGCCGGGACCGAGTCCCCTTATGAGCCTGGCGCCACTGGCGCCAGGACAAGGTCCATAAGGCCCCTATGGGAGCCGATGGGTGCCTGGAAATGAAGTTGTGAGCCAGCTTCCGAGGCAGTTGGGCTAAACCTGACTCCTTGGAGGCTGCGGTCATGACAGCACCCCCCCTCAAGGCCCTTCCCAAGCTTGTCTTTTCCAGAGGTTTTGGCTTGTTGGGAAAAGCCCGATGAAATTTTCGGACTAGACGAGGTGCATGTACATATTCTGAGGGTTCCCAAGATCTCTCCTGGGGTCCATATCCCTTCCAATCAATCAAGTAGTATAGTTTTGATTTGGAAATTTTGGAGTCCAAGATGTCTCGAATTTCAAATTCGGATTCTCCGTCAACTTGGATTGGCTCAGGAGGTTTAGTCAAACAGGTTCCGGGTTGCACAGGTTTCAGGAGAGAAACATGGAAGACAGGATGTATCTTCATTCGAGTAGGTAATTCTAGTTTGACAGCCACTGGGTTAATCACGGCCGTGATCGAGTAGGGTCCTAAATATCTTGGGTTGAAGGTGCGTGGCCCTTTTAAAGATAAATGTTTAGTGGACAGCCAGACTTGATCTCCTTTTTGATATTGAGGAGCCTCTTTTCGATGTTGGTCTGCTCCTTTTTTGTATGATTCTTTAGCTCGTTGAAGATGAGCTGTGGCTTCTTTAAATGCTTGAGTTATCGCCGAATGCAGATGGTCAACAGCAGGTGTTCCGAGAGCTTGAGGTGGGTCCAGATTAGAGGTTCGAGGATGACTTCCATACAGCAGGAAAAAAGGGGTTTTTCCCGTCCCAGAATGGATTGAATTATTGTAAGCGTATTCAGCAATCCAAAGGACATCCTTCCAAGTACCCTCGGATTGATGCAACATGCAGCGCAGATATTGTTCTAAAGTTTGGTTAGTTCTCTCAGTCTGCCCGTCGGTTTGAGGGTGATGGCTGGTGGAAAGTCGTACATCTATTTGTGCTAAACGACAACAACTCCGCCAAAAATGGGAAATAAATTGGCTCCCTCGGTCAGAGATTAGTACTGAAGGGAAACCGTGCAACCGGACAATGTTTTCAAAAAATTCTCGGGCTAGAATGGAAGCTGTAGGTAAACCCTTCAGGGGGATAAAATGAGCCATTTTTGAAAAAAGGTCCACAATCACTAGAATTGTGTTGTATCCGGAGCAAGGGGGTAAATCCGTGATAAAATCCATCGAGAGCGTGTGCCAAGGGCCTGGTGGAATGTCTATTGGACGTAGTAATCCTGCTGGCTTTTCCTTCTGACTCTTGTTTTGTGCGCAGATACCACAAGAAGCTACAAACTTTTTAACATCTTTCCTCCAAGATGGCCACCAAAAATGCCTTTTAATTTTCTCTGAGGTTTTGGCAACTCCAGGATGTCCTTCCATTAGAGAATCATGGTAGCAGGTGATGACCTGTTTTTGTAAGTCAACGCAGGGTAAGAATAGTCTTCCTTGGAAATACAATAGGTTCTGATCTATTGTAAAATCCTTTCCTTTCAATTGCCAATTCGATGAATCTTCGGGAGTTATGAGTTGATTGACCTTTGCTTTAATCTCTTCGAGGGATAGTGTGTTGATTGCTCCTAGTATCTTTTGTTCAGGAATTATTGGCACCGGCTCCGGATTAGCTGTAAGTTCGTCTACCCCTATCCGGGAAAGGGGGTCTGCTTTTCCGTTCCTGACGCCTGGTCGATATGTGATTACAAAATCGAATTCTGCGAAGAATAGAGCCCAGCGTAGTTGCCTCGAAGATTGAGCTTTAGCTGACTTCAGGTACTGGAGGTTACGGTGATCCGTGATTACAGTTACTGTGTGCCGGGCTCCCAAAAGATAATGCCGCCAGGCCTTAAAGGCGGACTTAATTGCCAAGAGTTCTTTGTCCGTAATTGTGTAGTTGATCTCAAGAGCCGAAAATTTGTGAGACCAAAAGGCTACAGGGTGTAACTGGTGCGTTTCGGGGTCTCTTTGTGACAGCACCGCCCCCATTGCAAGACTGGAAGCGTCTGTCTCGACGATGTAGGGAAGTTCTGGACGGGGATGCCTTAAGACTGGAGCAGAGATAAATTTGGCTTTTAATTCGTGGAAGGCTTGTTCGGCTTCTGGAGTCCACTCGAATTTTTTATTCTTTTTCAGAAGAGCCGTGATAGGTTGGACTACCTGAGAGAATTCAGGAATGAACCTTCGGTAAAAATTAGCGAAGCCCAGCATGCTCTGTACACCTTTCACGGAAGTTGGGGAAGGCCATTTGGTGATAGCATCCACTATTCTTGAGTCCATGTGAACTCCGTTGGGTGACAAGATGAACCCTAAAAATTCCACTTCCTTTGCGTGAAAGGTGCACTTCTCCAGTTTAGCAAACAAGCGGTGTTGGCGAAGTCTCTGTAAAACCGCTGTGACGTGTCTACGATGATCAGTTTCTGAGGCTGAGTATACCAGGATGTCGTCAATATAAACGACTACGCACACATCAATAAGTTCTCTGAGGACATCATTCATGAAAAACTGGAAGGCGGCCGGTGCGTTACATAGTCCGAAGGGCATTACTTGATACTCAAATAATCCATATTTAGTGCGAAAGGCCGTCTTCCATTCGTCGCCCTCCTTAATGCGTACCAAATGGTAAGCTCCTCTGAGGTCTAACTTTGTGTATATGCAGGCGCCTTTTACCTGGTCCAATAATTCAGGAATCAAGGGCAACGGGTATCGGTTTTTGACTGTAATCTGGTTCAGGGCGCGATAATCGATACAAGTTCTTAGGTCACTTTCCTTTTTCGGGACGAAGAACAAAGCTGAGGAAGCCGGGGATTTCGAGGGGCGGATGAATCCGTTAGCCAAGTACTGGTCCAAGTATTGCCTGAGATGGAGGTTTTCTGGTTCAGTGAGGGCATATATTCTACTGCACGGAGGGGTGGACCCAGGTATTAGGTCTATCTGGCAGTCGTATGACCGATGCGGAGGCAGGGTGTTGGCTTGATCTTTCTGAAAGACGTCGCTGAATTCTTGGTACTCCAGAGGTAATCGGGGGTCCTCGAAAGTGATGGCTGCTAGCTTGATTTCGGGCTGAGGATAACAGGTTGAAGCGCATTCTGGAAACCGGATTACCTTGGCTCGCCAGTCTATCTGAGGATTGTGCTTTTCCAACCAAGGCATTCCCAGAATCGCCTGAACCTGCGGGGCCTTGATTACATCAAACATGATCTTCTCCCGATGTCCGTCTTGACATAACAACGTTACCTCCATGGTGGTATGAGAAACTGGTCCGGAAGCTATTTCAGTACCATCCACTGTAGTGATTACGTCCTTTACCATCTTGGGACGTAGGGGAAGATCCATCCTGATAGCCAAGTCTTGGTCCACATAATTACCGATTGCTCCGCTATCAATGTATACTTTGATAGCATGCATGCGATCTGGTCTATTGGGACTTATGAGGACCATAGGCATTACCAAATGCGAGGTCAAGGAACTGGTTTTAACGCTCGGCAAGCGGACCTCTACGCTTGCCGGGCGAGGTCGTTTCCCGATTCCAGTTTCTCAGCATTTTTATCAGAAACTCCTACGGTCTTCTTGACCGGTTTCACTGAGCAATCACGAAGGAAATGTCCAGAATTCCCACAGTATAGGCACAGCTGTAATTGCCTTCTTCTTTCCCGTTCTTTCTGAGTTAATGGTCCTTTTACTACTCCTATTTGCATTGGTTCCACTGAGTCATTCCCTTTAGCGGAGCTCTGAGGTCTTGAAAGTACCCGGGTTTCAAATCTGGATCGATCGGTCTTCCTGTTCTGTAGCCGATGATCTAATTGGACTACTAGGTCGATATAATCTGAACAGTCTTGCGGCGGATTAACCACCTGTGCTTAAACGTCTTTAAGTTCCCCACGTAGACCTCTGTAGAAGAGCGTGATTCTCTTATCTTCAGGCCACCTGGTTTCAACCACCAGTCTATTAAAGGACGCTATGTAAGCCAGGAGATCCTGATTACCTTGTCTGAGTGACAGGAGTTCATTGTCCAAGGCCTGCCCCTGTGAATGTCTTGCGAACAACTTTTCCATACTGGTCTGAAAGTCTTGAAAGTTATAGAGGAGCGGGTCATCCTGTGTCACGAGAGGAATGGACCAATCTGCAGCACTACCGCTAAGATAGGAAAGTACAAACGCTACCTTGGCTTGGTCCGTTGGGAATGCGGCGGGTCTACACAGAAAGTGCAAGCGGCATTGATTGATGAATACTGCATATCGCTTTGGATCACCGGAAAAACGTTCGGGCGGGGCCAAAGGCACATTCCCTGGCAGATTAATTTGCACCGGATTACTTGAAGTTGTAGGAGTGCCGCCCCCTCCATAGGGAGGCAGTGGCGTCTGTCCCGCTTGAGGCTGTAGCAACTGTCTGGCCAGATCATCCGTCCGTTCCTTGGCAATGATCAACTCCCTTCGTAAAGCGTTTGTTTCTTGGCGAGATGCGTGTACTTCTGCCCTTAGTTCCCCAAGCAATTGAGCCAGTTGATCTGTGTCCGAAGTTTCCATTGCGCCTGGTTGGGAAAATTGCGGTAGGCTTCGCGTTCTGTAACGCTCACCTGAATCCCTCGGAGGCGCAGGTCTGGGCTGGGGGTTCTCGGAGTCTTCTAGGGTCACGCGCAGGCCTCGAATGCCACCCTGGAAAGGCCCTTTCCTCACGGAGATCTTGATCTGAAGGGTGAGGTGTCTGTAATTATGAGAGCAAGGGGTTAATATGGATATATAAGCCTGACTGGGTAAGCTGCCTCCCCTTCCTGGTACTCCCAAGTAGTTCGTAGGCTAAATGTGCTCACCTTATGTAGGTGAAAGCGGAGCTCTCCATCCTGCGTCAGTGCAGGGGCGCCGAAGCCAGTTACTTCACTGGTTAATTGTCCAGCCTCTTGGTTGCAGAGGATGAAGATTTGGAGCTAGGCCGTTGTTAGCAGCACGAACGGCGGTTGCTTGAATATGGAAGTCCGGAGAGCGATGGAATGGCGAAGGTATTGCAGGCAAGTAGGTAGAAAATGTCAATTCGAAGTTAAAAGCACTTCTTAATGTCTCTGTTCCTTTTTCAGGTCGCAGAAGCAGCTGGGTAGAAAAATGGATGACGAGGAAGGCACCGAGGAGTGAGAAAGATGAGCGCTGCCCAAAACACGTGCGTATAGATGGAGTTTTGTATTTCTTAATGATGTCCTTTTGTTTTGCAGATGCGAGTAGCAGCGTCGGCGGAGGCGAGAAGAATGCCGCGCAGGTAAGGAAGGTTTCACGGAGGTTTACTAACCAATGTCTTTGCTTCCACAGGGTGCCGGAAAAAAATGGAAAGCTGCAGCCCGTGGCTTGAGATGCACCGATGGACTGGGTAAGTGCTGCGCTGGTTTTTATCTCGTGCTAACCTGGTGTTCTTTTCCCTTTTCAGATGCTGCTGAAGACGAAGATGGTATTTCGGAAGGTAAGATTGCGGATTTCTCTTCCCCAGATGCAGAAGTTGAAGATTCTCTGGAGCTGACACGGTGAGCGTCCTGCTGCTATTGCAGAATAACGCGAAGCACGTTGCTCTGATTGGGCGTGGTTTAAATAGCTTACTGGAGTGCTTAGGTGTCTCCTTCCACAGCAGCCTCGCCCAGGTAAGAAGTCCCAGCTTCCAGAATAGTTCCAGTATCCAGTCCCAGGGAGTGGTGCTGGCCACACCCAGAGGTAAAGTAGTTCCAGCCATGGATGGATGAGGATTTCATCCTGCAGGTGAGTGAGCAGCATGGTCTGCAGCAGGTAGGTCCACCCAAGCACCATTCCTTACATCATGAGCCCGGCACGTCCTGTGCCGGGACTGAGTCCCCTTATGAGCCTGGCGCCACTGGCGCCAGGACAAGGTCCATAAGGCCCCTATGGGAGCCGATGGGTGCCTGGAAATGAAGTTGTGACCCAGCTTCCGAGGCAGTTGGGCTAAACCTGACTCCTTGGAGGCTGCGGTCATGACAGCATGTCCCCCAGCACCCCCACTCCCAGAAGTGCAGGGCACCTGCCAGCAGGCCCCCACACATGTCCCCCAGCACCCCCACCCCCAACAGTGCAGGGCACCTGCCAGCAGGCCCCCACACATGTCCCCCAGTGCCCCCACCCCCCAGCAGTGCAGGGAACCTGCCAGCAGGCCCCCACACATGTACCCCAGCACCCCCACCCCCCAGCAGTGCAGGGCACCTGCCAGCAGGCCCCGACACATGTCCCCCAGCCAACACGTCATCACAATCCAGATCCCTGGCTCTTATGGCCACCCAAATCCCACCCCACGCCACCCCAGTCCAAACACCCAACCAAGCTTTACATCCACTCCAAATTGAAATCCCCATTACATGATAGATCACAAATAAGCAGTATGTGCATGAGTACAAGTCTGTCAGACCCACACAATGGCAACACATGACTGAGAAAACCCACATTGTGACATGCATGAAACCAATGAGAGAAGACAACACATTGAAGTAAGAAACAAAAATGTATTCAAGTCAAAATGAAGGGAATGAAAGCAAAACACACAATAATGCCAATAATAATCAAAATGCAGCATGTCCCAAAAAATGAGAAATAAATAAAATGAGAATCCAAATTAATCCAAATGAAAATGTGTCCAAAGTCACCGTCCAACAAAGCAAATCCAAAGGGAAAGAAAAGCATAATATCCATTGCTCCATGGTGAAAAAAAAAAAGATGAAGGAGAAAAATCCACTGTAAAACTATGTACAAATAGCAAATCCAGGGTCCATGAGCCCAACGACATAAATTAAACCTACAATGAAACCTATCTAATTACTAACTATATACAAAAATGTGGGGCATAGTCCATGCTCCCCAAATGAAAGAAAAAAGAAATGAAACAACACTAATGAACTATATACAATGGCGGCGGGCAAGTCCAAAGGCTCACTTGTTGATGTCATGGGCCAGGGCATCATCGAACTCCTGTTCAATGTCTTGGAGGCGGGCCTGTTCTCTGGCCCCGAGGTCTTGCAGGGATAACGCCATGTCCACCTCCAACTCCCTGCAAATTCCCTCGAGGCACTCGGCCCGCCTCAGCGCCCTGCGCATGGAGTTCTCCGCCCTGACCATTGTGAGCCGTGCCTCCTCCGCCCACCGCCGCTCCGCACCTATCTGCTGGCCCAACCGCTGCTACACGGAAGACACTCCCATTCCAGGGTCCTCCTGCCCTCTGGCCGATGCCTGCCCCCCTGATGTAGATGGCCCTGAGCCATGATGCCTTCCACGTTGAGCCTGCCGCTGCCTCCGACGCAACTGCCTCTGCCAGCACAACGCCATCCAGTCTAATGGAATCCACGACGCCGTCGTGCACGTGCCCTGCCCGATGATGCCGGCACATCCTCCATCTGCTGGGGTCCAGTTGCTGGGGTGTCCGCTTTGCTCCACAGCGCCGTCTCCGCCCTCTTCATCACTTGCCGCTGTGTTGAGGGAGACATAGAACACAAGCATCAGGGTACTGTACAATGGTCCCCTAGACAGGAAGCAATAGCAGATGAGTGGCACTGTCAAATATCACTTTCGTCATGTCCGTCCACAACACATGGGTCAGTGCAGGCAAAACACATGCAGTAACAGGCATGGCGCATGCTATGAACATTAGAATACTTGTCCAAGGGACTCTTGAAACATACAATGCTGGTTTGAAACTCACATGCATAAAGGGTGATGCCTATCACATGCACACACTTCACCGTAGTTTCATCCATCTGGCCTCGTACACCCCAGACACAGTGGATACAAGGATGAGTAGGCTGCATCAGTGAATCTGAACATTGTCACAGACATGTGTCATGCATCCATGGCATTTACAAGTCACAGACACGCAAGTCAGACACACAGACATGGACACCAGACATGTCCATGACAGCAGAACCCATCTCTCACACCCCATCCATGTCCAATCACAGAGACAAGCATGCATTAATGTGTGCATTCCGCATGCTGCTCCGCATGTTGCATTGTAACACATGCACCAACCATGTGGTTCACACATTACTGGTCTCACATGCATGACCATGATGTCCCTGCACATACACATACGTACATGGCCTATGTCACACATACAGGCAAGTATCAGACAACCAGCACCCTGCAACATGCCCTGTCTCACACAGCAATGCTTGGCCACTTACTGCTCAACTCCAGATGGGTCTGCCTCTGAAGGATCTGGGCGTGGAGCGCTGGGCCTACGCGTTCCAGGACCCTCATCTGGATGGTACTCATGCTGCCCCGGCCCCCCTCCACGAGGCATCGGGCATTTATGAGGGTCCTGGACCTCAAGTCCTCCCAGCGCTTTTTGACTTGCTTGATGTTGCGGGTTGCCACCCCCTCCGCATTGACGGCAACCACAAAGTCGTCCCAGATCCTATCCCGTCCTTCCTTGTAGGCGCGTGATGTTCCAAAGAGGGCATCATAATGCCCCAGGACATGCTCCAACAGGACACCAACTTCCTTCTGACTGAAGCTGGTGGCTCTCTGCCCCTCTGGCTGGGGGTCACCAGTGGTCTCAGATGGTGTTTGCCCCGACATGACGACCCCCGAGGCAGACGTGGGTGGGCAACTGTGTCCTAGGGCTGGGCTGTGGAGCGATGGTATCCCAGTCGGGAGTCTTCTGTTCCAGCAGGGGTGGACACAGCAACTGGACCCCTGCAGATGGCTGATGTGCAGGCACCAAATAGCAGGGCACGTGGGCAGCAGGCAGGCAGGCAGGCAACAGCAGATGGCAGGTGGGAGCGTGCTCGGGGCTCTTGGGGGCAGGAAAATGGCCTTCAGGGCAGGAGCGTGGTCTTCTGTGTGTTTTCGCATGGCCAGCTTGATACGGAGTGATTTGGCACGTGAAAATATTGCACGTCAGCGTGTAATTCGAGGAAAGGGCCTTAGCGCGTAAGTGCGTCAGCACATGCATGCGATTCCATTGGACCAAAGGCCCTTAGCGCGTAAGCACGTAAGTTACATTACGCGCGCAGGCGTTTCCCTCATAGCACGTGATGACAGAGCAGACATGGAAAAACTGCACCTCTGAGTGGCATCGCGTGTAATTGTATGAAAGGGTGTGTACACGCGTAAGTGAAGTGTACATGTGGGCCGGTTTAAAAGGTATGTGTAGGACGCCATTTTCTTGTACGTGCTTTTCGTGGAGAGTGAGTGGGTGAAATCTGTACTTCTTGTCGGTTCACACGCGATAGGCCTTGGGCGAGCGGGGTACGTGTATTTCTGGGGTACGCGGGAAGTTTTACACGCGATTGGGCCTGGGCGAGCGGGCTACCACTCACTGTCTGCCTTGCATGTAGAAGAACGCGTAGCCAACACCCACGCGCTGTGAAGTAATAGCATGTGAACCCCAACGCCTGGAAAACACATGCACCGCACCCCACAAAAAGCACGTACAGAACAATGGAAATCCACGTGGGATCTTCAAGCCCTGCCAGGGCAACGCCCGTGCGCGATCCGTCACAGATGCGCTTACGCGCTAAGGGCCTTTGGTCCAATGGAATCGCGTGCGTGTGCTGACGCTCTCACGAGCTAAGGGCCTTTTCTTCGAACTATACGCTGACGTGCAATTGTTTCACGTGCCAAATCACTCCGTATCAAGCTGGCCACGCGAAAACACACGGAAGACCACACTCCTGCCCTGAAGGCCATTTTTCTGCCCCCAAGAGCCCCGAGCACGCTCCCACCTGCCATCTGCTGCTGCCTGCCTGCCTGCTGCCCACGTGCCCTGCTATTTGCTGCCTGCACATCAGCAAGGGGTGTAGTTGCTGTGACCAACCCTGCTGGAACTGAAGACTCCTGACTGGGATAACATTGCTTCACAGCCCAGCCCCAGAACCCAGTTGCCCACCCACACCTGCCTCTGGGGTTGCCATGTCAGGCACACCATCATCTGGCACCACTGGCAAACCCCAGCCAGAGAGGCAGAGGGCCACCAGGTTCACTGCCACCGAAGTTGGTGTCCTGATGGAGCAAGTCCTGGGGCACTATGATGCCCTCTTCGGAAATCCGTGTGCCGACAAGGAAGGACGGACCAGGATCTGGACGGACATCGTGACTGCCATCAACGCAGAGGGGGTGGCAGTCCGCAAATTCAAACATGTCAAGAAGCACTGGGAGGACTTCAGGTCCAGGACCCTCAACAAGGCCCGGCGCCTCTTGAAGGCAGCGGATGCTAAGGGGCGCTGGGCCACCTGTCGGAACATCAAATGAGGGTCCTGGAATGCATAGCCCCAGCGCTCCACATCCAGGTCCTTGAGAGGCAGACCCGTCTGGAGTCGAGCGGTAAGTGTACATGCATACTGATTGTAAACTGTGCGTGTGGTGGTGTGCCAGTAGTGTGCAGGTTGCACATGTGGTTTTGTAGAGCCATGTATGGATGTGTATGTACAGGGCCGTGAGGCTAACACATGCGAGTCCTCTCATGTGTGAGACACATGGATGGTGCATGTGTGTGTAAGCTTGCATGCCAAATGCAGATGTGTGAGCACACATGTTTGAATGACTGTGTATGTAAGTTGGCATGGTTGTGGTGTCACACATGGATGTTGGTTCCAGCTGCATGTATCTGCACCGTGTACATGTGCATGTGTGTGTATTTCACAAGGGTGCAACAGTGATGCAACATGGATGCTTGGGACACTGATATGTAGAAGACTGAATGCCAGATGTGACATGGATGCCGATCTCATCACTGCAACAGTTGGTGGAGGTGTACACATGCATGTAAGTGTGGTGGCGTGCGTGCATGTCTAGTGCACTCCCTGTGTTTCATGTGATGTCTGGCTCACCTTTGGCTGCTCATGCCGTTGTATGTGTATGGATGGTGCTGGCAGTTGCCATATGGCTGTGGAATTGCTCATGTGTGTGAGTTGACATGCCATGTGTGTTGGGGATTATGATGCCATGTCTGAAGTTTGACACTGCCACTCATGTGCAACTGGCATGTGTGTATCAGTCCATTGTACAGTGTCCTGATGCCTGTCTCCTATCTCTCCGTGTCTGCAGCGTCAACTGATGAAGAGGGCGGAGAGGGTGCTGTGGAGCACAGTGGCGGGGATCACACCACAGCCGGAGACGCAAGGCCCGGCTCCCCTCCCAGGTTGTGATCTCGTCAGGGAGTGAGGAGTCCGGTGCCACGTCCCAGGCTGCAGCTGCCGAGGGTAGGTCCAAGAGGCGGAGGTTGGAGTTGGACTCCTCGGCAGCAGAAGGGGCTGCTGAGACCCCACAGGGTCCGACGAAAGAAGATGGCACGGAGTCATCCAAGTTGGTGGGGGGTTTGGTGGAGGAGGAGGCCGCGCAAGGGACAGAGACTGGGTCTGGAGGTGGAGATTCCACTGGTGCCAGTGGTGCAGTGCAGTGGCAGGGACAGGAGGCAGCAGAGGCCGCCGCAGAGGTGCCTGTGTGTAATCCTGTCCCCGATCCTGTGACTGCATCATCCCGCACCAACAGGGATGCCTACTTCCAGACCCGTTTTCAGGGAGGGGATCCGCTTACAACAACTGGCCTTTCTCTCCCTGCGGACGTGGCTATGCGGGACCGGGTTGAGCCTGTCCTGGGTGGGGTGGCGTTGCGTCAACGGGCCATGCGAGGTGACCTGCAGCCTTTTCATGGGGAGACTGCACGTCATCTCGAATGGCTTGTTGACCACGTCAGCCTACTGGGACCGGTCACCCAGGCCGGATTCCTCCGTTTGCTGAACCTTGCTTCGACCCCCTCCTCACCTGAACCCCTATGCCAGTCGTCCTCCGTGCCATCTTCCCACCCATGTATCACCTGGGTACCCTGTGGAGCTGCCTCTTACCATGCGGCCAGGCTGGTGAAGGACACATCCCTGCCACAGTCGGGAGTCGGACATCCAGCAGGGATGGCCACCTCAACAACTGCACCCCAGCCGGAGGAGGATGTGCAGGCAGCAGGAGCCCGGCACGGGCACAGGCACAGCAGCAACAAGGTGGGAGCCATGATGGCTCGGGGCCTTCCACATCGGAGGGGCAGGCATCGGCCGGAGGACCCAGGACGGGAAGTGTCTTCCGTGTGGCAGCGGTTAGGCCATGCTATAGATGCGGAGCGGCAGCAGGCGGAAGAGGCACAGCTCACGATGGTCAGGGTGGAGAACTCCATGCAAAGGGCTCTGAAGCGGGCTGAGTGCATCGAGGCAATTTGCAGGGACCTGGAGGTCTGGATGTCATTGTCCCTGCGAACCCTCGGGGCCATGGAAGAGGACCGTCTGCGGGACATCGAGCAGGAGTTCGATGATGCCATGGCCCGGAAAATCAGGAAGTGAGCCGTCGGACTAGCCCGCTGCCCTTGTATATAGTTAATTAGTGTTAGGTTTCCTTTTGGTTTTCTTTTCATTTGGGGCCCTTGGACAATGCCCCAGCTTTTTGTATATAGTTGTTCATTAGGTAGGGTTTTTGTAGGTTTCCTTTCAATGGTTGGGCTCATGGACCCTGGATTTGTACTTTGTATATAGTTCAACACTGGATTTCACTTCATTTAAGTTTCTTTTTTACCATGGATCAATGGATGTGTCTTATTTTTACACTTTCGATTTGGTTGGACGAACAGACTCTTTGGACCCATTTGCTTTTGGATTGATTTGGATTTTGCTTTCACACATTTTTTTTAAATATTTTGGACATGCAGCTTTTTCTTCATTATTTCAATTATTGTGTGATTTTGTTTTATTCATTTGGTTAATTATTGAATACACATTTATTATATACTAATGTGGTTTTATATCATTTGTTTTGTGCATGTCTTTTCACAGTCATGTGTCACAATTGCGTGGGTCTGAGGGACATTGATTCATGGCCATGCTGGTTATGTATTTTCTATCATGACTTTGGGAATTCAATGTGGGGTGTTTGGACTGGGGTGGGATTTGGGTGGCAATGAGGGGCATGGGTCTGGAGTGTGATGACCTGTCGGGGGGACATGTGTGGGGGCCTGCTGGCAGGTGCCCCTGACTGCTGTGGGGTGGGGGTGCAGGGGGACATGTGTGGGGGCATGCTGGCAGGAGTCCCTGACTGCTGGGGGGTGGGGATGTAGGGGGACATGTGGGGGACATGAGTGGGGGCCTGCTGGCAGGTGCCCCTGACTGCTGGGGGGTGGGGGTGCAGGGGACATGTGTGCGGGCCTGCTGGCAGGTGCCTCTGACTGCTGGAGGGTGTGGGTGCAGGGGGACATGTGTGGGACATGGGTTGGGGCCTGCTGGCAGGTGCCCCTGACTGCTGGGGGGTGGGGGTGCAGGGGGACATGTGTGGGACATGAGTGGGGGCCTGCTGGCAGGTGCCCCTGACTGCTGGGGGGTGGGGGTGCAGGGGGACATGTGTGGGGGCCTGCTGGCAGGTGCCCCTAACTGCTGGGGGGTGGGGGTGCAGGGGGACATGTGTGGGACATGAGTGGGGGCCTGCTGGCAGGTGCCCCTGACTGCTGGGGGGTGGGGGTGCAGGAGGACATGTGTGGGACATGAGTGGGGGCCTGCTGGCAGGTGCCCCTGACTGCTGTGGGGTGGGGGTGCAGGGTGACATGTATGGGGGCCTGCTGGCAGGTGCCCCTGACTGCTGTGGGGTGGGGGTGCAGGGGGACATGTGTGGGGGCCTGCTGGCAGGTGCCCCTGATGGCTGGGGGGTGGGGGTGCATGGGGACATGTGTGGGACATGAGTGGGGGCCTGCTGGCAGGTGCCCCTGACTGCTGGGGGGTGGGGGTGCAGGGGGACATGTGTGGGGGCCCACTGGCAGGTGCCCCTGACTGCTGGGGGGTGGGGGTGCAGGGGGACATGTGTGGGACATGAGTGGGGGCCTGCTGGCATGTGCCTCTGACTGCTGTGGGGTGGGGGTGCAGGGGGACATGTGTGGGGGCCTGCTGGCAGGTGCCCCTGACTGCTGGGTGGTGGGGGTGCAGGGGGACATGTGTGGGATATGAGTGGGGGCCTGCTGGCAGGTGCCCCTGATGGCTGGGGGGTGGGAGTACAGGGGGACATGTGTGGGACATGAGTGGGGGCCTGCTGGCAGGTGCCCCTGACTGCTGGGTGGTGGGGGTGCAGGGGGACATGTGTGGGACATGAGTGGGGCCTGCCGGCAGGTGCCCCTGACTGCTGTGGGGTGGGGGTGCAGGGGGACATGTGTGGGGGCCTGCTGGCAGGTGCCCCTGACTGCTGGGGGTGGGGGTGCAGGGGGACATGTGTGGGACATGAGTGGGGGCCTGCTGGCAGGTGCCCCTGACTGCTGGGGGGGTGGGGGTGCAGGGGGACATGTGTGGGGGCCTGCTGGCAGGTACCCCTGACTGCTGGGGGGTGGGGGTGCAGGGGGACATGTGTGTGGGCCTGCTGGCAAGTGCCCCTGACTGCTGGGGGGTGGGGGAGCAGGGAGACATGTGTGGGGGCCTGCTGGCAGGTTCCCCTGACTGCTGGGGGTGGGAGTGCAGGGGGACATGTGTGGGGGCCTTCTGGCAGGTGCCCCTGACTGCTGGGGGGTGGGGGTGCAGGGGGACATGTGTGGGACATGAGTGGGGGCCTGCTGGCAGGTGCCCCTGACTGCTGTTGGGTGGGTGTGCAGGGGGAAATGTGTGGGGGCCTGCTGGCAGGTTCCCCTGACTGCTGGGGGGTGGGGGTGCAGGGGGACATGTGTGGGACATGAGTTGGGGCCTGCTGGCAGGTGCCCCTGACTGCTGGGGGGTGGGGGTGCAGGGGGCCATGTGTGGGACATGAGTGGGGGCCTGCTGGCAGGTGCCCCTGACTGCTGGGGGGCGTGGGTGCAGGGGGACATGTGTGGGACATGAGTGGGGGCCTGCTGGCAGGTGCCCCTGACTGCTGGGGGGTGGGGGTGCAGGGGGACATGTGTGGGGGCCTGCTGGCAGGTGCCCCTGACTGCTGGGGGGTGGGGGTGCAGGGGGATATGTGGGGGGGCCTGCTGGCAGGTGCCCCTGACTGCTGGGGGGTGGAGGTGCAAGCTGACATGTGGCTTGGCTGGGGGGCATGCCCATGGTGGATGGGCTGCCTGCGGGACATGACCAGGGGTGGGGGGTAGTCCCCTGTGGTGTGGGCTGCCTGCAGGTGCCGTGGGGGATGTAGAGGGAACACCTGGGAGGACCCACACTGCCAATTCACGTGTAGGACTCACCGCGCACCCCTGAAATTCACGTACCCCGCTCTGACAGCAAAATCGCGAACCCCAGAAATACACGTACCCTGCTGAAATCGCGTGTGAAACTTCCTGCGAACCCCAGTTATACACGTACCCCACTCGCACAGGCCCTTTCACGTGTGAAACTTCCCGCTAACCCCCGTAATACACGTACCCTGCTGAAATCGCGTGTGAAACTTCACGCGAACCCCAGTTATACACGTAACCCACTCGCACAGGCCCTTTCGCGTGTGAAACTTCCCGCAAACCCCCGTAATACACGTGCCCTGCTGAAATTGCGTGTGAAACTTCCTGCAAACCCCAGTTATACACGTATCCCACTCGCACAGGCCCTTTCACGTGTGAAACTTCACGCGATCTCCCGAAATACACGTACCCTGCTGAATTTGCGTGTGAAACTTCCCGCGAACCCCAGTTATACGTACCCCACTCGCACAGGCCCTTTCGTGTGTGAAACTTCCCGCGAAACTCCGTAATACACATACCCTGCTGAAATCACGTGTGAAACTTCCCGCGAACACCAGTTGTACACGTACCCCACTCGCACAGGCCCTTTCGCGTGTGAAACTTCCAGCGAACCCCGTAATACACGTACCCTGCTGAAATCGCGTGTGAAACTTCCCGCGAACCCCAGTTATACACGTACCTCACTCGCACAGGCCCTTTCGCGTGTGAAACTTCACGCGAACCCCAGTTATACACGTACGCCACTCGCACAGGCCCTTTCGCGTGTGAAACTTCACGTGAACCCCAGTAATACACGTTCCCCGCTTGGCGTTTGCTGTTTGGCAGCCCTGTAAACTGGTCCAGGGTTAGCGCAGCCCTTTGTGTTGGATTGGGGATTTTGATGGCTTTTCCTTGCGCTAGGGGCGTTCTTGGGGGCGTAACTGGCACTTCTGCAGGGTCGCTGCGCAACTCTGTGCCACGGCTGGTTTTGGAGGTGAAAATCCATGAATACGCTGTGTGCGGAAATCGATGTTTTGGCGCACGCGGCTGGCGCAGAAATTCGCACGCACACACTGTTTGCCAGCCGCGTGCGCCACTTTTGTGCGAAATTCTTTGAATTACCCTGATAATCTGAATTTTCTTAAAATATTTAGTAATTAATTAAATAATGAATATTCATAGCTTTCTGAATAAATATGCCAAACATGTCTGCCTCTTATCCAGATGTCTGTGTGCTATACAGATGTCCATATAATGTATTTTGCACTTAAAAATATTAAGTGTCATGGTGCCTAGCCGCGGGCATCCAGATCAAGCCTATCAGCCCCGGGAGCAGGCATCCAGACATTTACAAAAACCCCAGCAGCCTCAGCTAGGGGCTGTCTGGGTTCAGTCCTGGCGCCGTAGGCACCAGGCTCATAATAAAAATCAGTCTTGGCGCTATAGGCGCCAGGCTCATAGACATTACTTACCGCATGCAGACCATGCTGCACATAAATCCAAGCCAACGTGAGGCCTGGATGGGACTATTTTACTACAGGGACTATTTTTTACTTGGGTGTGGTCATGGGGAACTTCTTTCCTGGGACTACTTGGAGGCTATTTAAACCACGCCCGAACAGCAGCACATGCTTCCTGTTATTCTGCATCCAGCAGCTTGACTCTCACCTTGCCTGCAGCCAGCATCCAGTCTTCTGCCACGCCCACGTGCCTGCAGCCAGCATCCAGTCTTCTGCCACGCCCGCCTCGAATCCAGAGCTCCTAGAATAAAGAGGAAGAAAAGGACAAGGTTAGAAAACAAACTTATTTCAAATTCCTCACCTGATTCCGGATCCATTTCATCGCCCGACCTGGAAAGTACATCAGTCCTGCACACATCGCTTCGCCAGCTCCAGCACGGCGCCATACTCACCAGTTCTCCCAGCATCTTTCGATCCGGCACTGTCTCCATCATTTCTTCGCCGTACTCCGGCACCTAGGGGCACAAGAATAACAAGGTGAGCCAAGAGAATCAACAAATACCTCTTACCACCATAGACTTACCTGATTTACCACCGGCGGTATTATTCTCCATATCTTCATATGCCGCATCTGAAAAGAGGGAGAAAAACAACACGTTAATGCATGCAATAGTTACCGGACAGCGTTGGGTAACACAGACTCTTATCTGAACGCCAGCAGCAGCTACAAGACCTTCTTCTCACGAACTCAGTTGCAACTTAAGGAAGGAAGGGGACAAGAGTGAACATCGGGCACATTGAACTCTTTGAACTTGATACTTACCAATCCCGCCTGGGACTTCAGAGTCAATGCTTACCGGAACTCTCCCAACGCCTTCAAACCAGTGAAGTAACTGGTATCTACGCGCCCCTGCAAGACACGCGGGATGGAGAGCTCATCTTTTACAAACATAAGGTGAGGTTACTAAGGGGATATCGGAGGTGATTAGTGGGAACGAGCGAGAACAGTTGGGAGGCCATCACTAAAACCCACAGGTGGCTAATCCCTGTCTCCACTTGCAGGAAAATACTTCTTCAGGTCCAGCAGACAAGACTAGACGGGCCAGTCCAGACAGTCATCTCTGCACTACGCATTACGTTGACGGAGACCGCAGCTGTCCAGGTCCGATCGACACCCCTGTGGGGTCCAGGTGAGTGTAACAGAACACGAAGCCTTTCCAAAAATACCCACCCGGGTGTTATGGAAACCTCGGAAACCGACCAACTGGCCCAATTATTGGGGGAACTTAGGGCGGAAGTACATGCCACTCACCAAGAGACTAATGCCCTCAGGAGAGAACTAATTGTCTCAAAAGAGCGCACTGATGATCTGGCTAGGCAACTACTGCAAAACCAAGCTGGGCAAACGCCTCTAGCTGGATATGGGGGAAAACCACCCCCCGTTTCATCAAGCAATCCTGTTCAAGTGGTTTTACCAGGAAATATTCCGTTAGCTCCACCAGAACGCTTTGCTGGGGACCCCAAAAGGTTTGCCGTGTTTATGAACCAATGCCGCTTGCAATTTTTATGCAGACCGGGAGCCTTTCCAAATGACCAAGCCAAAGTAGCCTTTGTATTGTCATATCTTAGTGGCAGCGCAGCGGATTGGTCCATTCCGTTAGTCAACCAGGATGAACCTCTTCTCCGGGATTTTCAGGGTTTTCAAAGGAGCATGGAAAAACTATTCGCCAGACAATCACAGGGTCAAGCCCTGGACAACAAACTTTTATCCTTACGACAGGGTAACCAGGATCTGCTAAGCTATATTGCAACCTTCAATAGGTTGGTGGTGGAAACCAGGTGGCCGGAGGAAAAACGAATTACATTGTTTCATCGTGGACTTCGGGGAGAACTCAAAGACGTCTTGGCTCAAGTTGTGAACGCACCTCAGGATTGCACATAATTTATAGACTTAGTGGTCCAGCTAGACCACCGACTTCAGAACCGAAAGACTGATCGAGCTAAGTTTGAGAATCGGGTATTGGTTAAACCCAACGTTGCCCCCAAAGGAACAGATGCATCTGAACCTATGCTGATCAGGGGGGGGGTAAAGGACCTTTAACTCAAAAGGAAAGAGAAAGAAGACGACAGATGCAGTTGTGTCTGTACTGTGGAACCTCAGGACATTTTCTACGGGATTGCCCTACAAAACCACCCAAGAAGGTGTTAGGAGTTGCTGAGAAAAGCCACATAGAGCCTGATTCGGGAAACGACCACGCCCGACAAGCGTAGAGGTCCTCTTGCCGAGCTTAAAGAAGAACACTCAGACCTTGCATCTGATCATCCCAATGGTCCTACTTGATCCCAGGCAGCCATCACGTATGCACGCAGTAAGGGCATACATAGATAGCGGGGCCGTAGGAAACTATATGGACCACTAATTGGTGTCAAGGATGAATCTACCTCTTTGCAAAAAGACCACTTCGGATGTCATCACCACAGTTGATTGAACTGAGATTGCCTCAGGGCCTGTAACTCATTCCACTACAGAGATGACACTGTTGAGTCAAGATGGGCATCGAGAGACTATTGTGTTTGATCTAATCAAAGCCCCACAGTTCCAGATAATACTGGGGATGCCATGGTTGGAAACACATAATCCTTGTATAAAATGGCGAGAGAAGAGAATAACCTTCCCGGATTGTGCACACACCTGTTACCCGGAGAAAATTTTGAACAAAGGCCTGGCTACAGTCGTTAACCCAATCGTGCAGTTACCTCAGGAATACCAAGAATTTCAGGATGTTTTTCAAAAAGAACAGGCCAATACATTACCTCCTCACAGATCATACGATTGTCAAATCGACCTCCTACCCGGTGCACAACCCCCATGCAGTAGAATCTACGCCCTCACGGAACCTGAAAATCTTCACCTATGTCAATACTTGGACCAATAGCTTGCTAATGGCTTTATTCGTCCTTCGAAGTCTCCTGCATCCTCAGCTTTATTCTTCGTGCCAAAAAAGTAAGGTGACCTTAGAACATGCATAGATCACCGCGCATTAAATCAGATTACGGTAAAAAACCGATACCCATTGCCTCTGATCCCCGAATTACTAGACCAAGTAAAGGATGCAGCATCTTGCGATCCGGCACTGTCTCCATCATTTCTTCGCCGTACTCCGGCACCTAGGGGCACAAGAATAACAAGGTGAGCCAAGGGAATCAACAAATACCTCTTACCACCATAGACTTACCTGGTTTACCACCGGCGGTATTATTCTCCATATCTTCATATGCCGCATCTGAAAAGAGGGAGAAAAACAACACGTTAACGCATGCAATAGTTACCGGACAGCGTTGGGTAACACAGACTCTTACCTGAATGCCAGAAGCAGCTACGAGACCTTCTTCTCATGAACTCAGTTGCAACTTAAGGAAGGAAGGGGACAAGAGTGAACATCAGGCACATTGAACTCTTTGAACTTGATACTCACCAATCCCGCCTGGGACTTCAGAGTCAATGCTTACCGGAACTCTCCCAACGCCTTCAAACCAGTGAAGTAACTGGTATCTACGTGTCCCTGCAAGACACGCGGGATGGAGAGCTCATCTTTTACAAACATAAGGTGAGGTTACTATGGGGATATCGGAGGTGATTAGTGGGGGAGAGCGAGAACAGTTGGGAGGCCATCACTAAAACCCACAGGTGGCTAATCCCTGTCTCCACTTGCAGGAAAATACTTCTTCAGGTCCAGCAGACAAGACTAGGCGGGCCAGTCCAGACAGTCATCTCTGCACTACGCATCACGTTGACGGAGACCGCAGCTGTCCGGGTCCGATCGACACCCTTGTGGGGTCCAGGTGAGCGTAACATTAAGGCTCAGATTGGCCCCACCTTTTTTTTCTCACATGAACAGAAATTATAATCAACCAATGAAGACTCGGGTGTGTTTTCTATAAAGGGTGTTTGACTAAGCAGCAGGCAAATGGAAAGATTTGACCGATCAAATAGTGTGACATAAGCGGAGAAATAGTGCACGTTCAAAAATGCAAGAATAGACATTGAACAGGATTCTGATTCTCAAATTAAAAGCTGCAGGGAAGAAAAAAGAAACACTCCAAAGGAACACGTTCTGAACTGGACTTCTATGAGGAGATGAACAATGCTTGTCCACGAGGAAGTCCAAACCAAATTAAATCTGAGGCAGACCAGCTTTCCTGAAAAAGGAAGAAGGGATTAGAAGAAGCCTGATAGCTGAATATTCCAAGGGAACAGCTGAGGGGCTCTGCTGGCTTTGTGCCTTAATGAATTACAGAAAATGAGTGACACAATTACTTCTGCTCTTTAGGAGTATAAGAATGTGTAGTAGCTATCCCACCTGCTCAGCTCCCACACTTCTACAAGCCAACACTGATCACAATTATGAAGTTAAAACAGGCACAGCCAAGACACACACACCTTTGCCTTTTCATGGTAACTTGGGTAGTGAGAAGTGTATACTGTTAAAAGGGTGTGAATGTGATCCAGTAGTGACCCAAACAGCATAGTATGACAGTATAAAATAAGAAATGTCCAATCAAGGTTCTATAAAATATGTATACTTTAATTAAGCACACGAAATAACTATTAAAAATGCAATAAAAACCCACCGTGTAAGAAAGAACGCAGACTGTGCAACAAGTAAAAAGATTCAGTTCTCTGGTAAAGAAAATAGGTGTAGAATGCAATGTGCAACCAAAGAGTACAAAAGGGATATGCTGTTCTGTGGAAACAGTGAAAAAGTGATCTAACCTGTCTGTATAGCCCAAACAAGGACAAAGATGGCAGGTATGGGTCAATAGTACCTATCTGCTGGTCTTAGATGGTTCAATAGCATCAAGCAAGGTTTCGAGCTGTGCTGTGATGTAGGTTGAACCTGGTTCAGGTGTGACAATTCAAGCTGGGTCTGGTGGGGAAATTACATCTATTTGGTTCGCATTGAGAGCTCAGCAGTGTGGTTCAAATATAACAGCTTTGGACTACTCTTTCTTCACCTCAGTGGTTGAGGGCTTTGGAAAAATCCACTCTCCCAAAAGAGTAAATAAAAGAAGGTGTTGTAGACCCTATATATTGAAGACAAAAGTTTACAGGTGATTGACTAAAGAAAGCCTGCTTCAGGGGTCTAATCTCTATCCTTGGAACACTTGGAACCTTGAAATCCTTGGAACACTTGAGTTCTGACATCATACCCAAACTGCTTTGTGTTAAAGGAAGTGGAAGGGCAGGAAGGAAGAGAGACATAGAGACATAACACAATATTGTCATCTTCATCCAGGTGGCCCAGAGCTCCCCCTGTCAAAACTAACTCCACTCCATCCCCTGTCTATATGATCAAAATCCCTTCCTGGATGCAGCACTTGAGTGTGAGGCTAGACCTTTTGGGATAATTGTGTCCTTTGATTCCTGTTTTCCAAGCCAGCTCCTGCTAGGAGGATGGCTTGCTGCAGAGAGGTGTTACCCAACCTCACAAAGGATCAATAGTAGAGGCATAGCCATCCAGGCTCCTGCCCTGTTACTTGGCATGGCCAGGCTGTCTGACCAAAACAGACATAACCCTTGCACCGCTGAGTTGGGCTCACAGTGCTGACACATGTATGATATCAAGTTTATGTGGCTTTAAGAAGCATGAAAGATACTAGCCACTATACCTTAAAGCTAGGTATGACCTGTATGTAAAGCTAACAACTGTCACCAGGTTAGTACCGCTCATAGTTATGTGGTTTGGGAACAGATGTGCATCTCTTTAATATAGCCCCTGTGCGTCAATGACTTGGCTCGCTGTCATTGCAGCTGTCAGAGAGAACTTGTGCCTGCTGAACTTGGTCTGTGCCACTTGAGAGCAGGTGATGCATATCAGGATACTAATTTAGCATGGCACAGATGTATACTATGCTTTTCGGATGGAGTTTGTGGAGGGGGTCTGGTCAGCAGACCACCCTCTCTGTGAGAGAATTACCTGCATCATTTTATTAATTAATACAAATAAATACATCCCGGGCTTCTACACCCTTGCCAGACGGAAATCATTCAAAAAGTCAGTATTACAACTCCCCAAATGTAATTTGATTTAAACAAAACAAAGAAGCATTGTCCTGCTAAGTACCGGCAGTAAGAGGGAATTGAGGATGACATTTTCACTATGGTGGTGATAATTTCAAATAGAAAATATTGGTATCTTTGTGTGACATGCAATTGTGGTTCCCATTATATTTAAAGCCCAATTAGATTTGACTGCTTGTAGAACACATAGCATTTTCTAAAAACAGAGCTCTGGGTCTGATTACATATTATTGACAGAATAAAAATGGAATATTGTTGTATGCTGGTGTGAGTTAGACCCTGTTTTTATTGTATTTAAGGCTGTGGGAGATTACATTTAAATAAGAAGAAAGTTTTTGTCCGTGCTCCACATGCTGTGCAAAATAATTAATACTTTCCGATTCCGACACTGCAGCATGTTTAAATGATAGTCCACATTGGGCTGAGGTCCAATGGCAACTAATGAAGAATTGCTTGATAGTATGTTATCAGTGATACTCAAAAGACTTTGTAAAGAGAAAGGTAGTTTAGCCATCATAATTAAATTCCCATGCAAAAATATTCCCATTATAAAAAACACCCTCTCCTTTCTCTTGATGTTGCACAGTACAGAAGGGAAAGGGCTAGTGGGATCTAATTCATAAAGGGGAGTGGGAGGAGTACTTTTCCTTGCATTAGAAAATCATAAAACGATTTTCTAATTTTGGGTGGGTGGACTGACATCCCTGCATTCTAAATTGATAGCACTGATTTTCTAACCCAAACTTGCACAATTAGTTGAAACTCATTATGGTTTACATTTAAACTATCTACACAGGCTTCAACTCTAAAACTGCACAGAGGCTGCAGGGAGGGTACATTAATGTAGATATGTGTACATAAATGTAATTTCTCTATGCAAACTGTTAATATAATCCCAAATACGCCATACAAGAGAAAAAAACTCTATAACAAAGTTACTCCAAGTGCATGACAAAAACCCCACTTTATTCAGATTCAAACGGCCTCTGGATGAGTGTACAAAAGACAATCTCAAAATGGCATTAGAAACAACACATTTTAAAGCTAAATATACATCATAGCAGATGTCATAGTAATTATCATAAAAACCTATGCTCACTTATTTAATTGGTTAATGGAATATAAAACATATCGTTATCTATAGGTGAACCTTTTACTATTAGTTCTTCTACAACTAATAACTCCTCCTAGGTTCATCCTTCCACAAATTATACATTTCAATCTACCATGTCATTGGTTGGAAGTCTACTACACTAGTCGATAAGAAGAACACAATTTGATTGGTCGGCTTTTTCTCATCTGACCTCCAGCACTTTTATGCAGTGCCAAGTTATGTGGTGGGGAAAGAGAGATGCGCGAACCACTAGGATCCAGTTTAATGAAGTTACTTTATTCCTATTTCTAGACTTCAGACCTTATCTGCCAGTCTGTTTGTGACATTGGCATGCTGTCTCTGTGTCTGGACGTGCTAAGGAAGTGGTAGGTGCACTATCTAATTGGGCCTGGAATAAATTACCATTGTTTTGGTCACGCTGTAGAGGACCACTCTTCAGAGCTCAATTTCATCTATTTATTTGAGTTTCTGCTATCCTAACATGTGTGTGTGCATTTTTTAATTAATTAATTGTGGGATCAAATGGCACAGTAGTTGCTTGCAGCTGGCATTCAAGAATATGACTATTTCTCACTGCTACCAACGTAAACTAATTAACTTTGATAATTGCAAGCTGTGTGCCCTGTGAAACGATATCTGGTGTGGTTTCAGCTTCTAAGCATAACTCCTCTCGGCACACTGACCATAGTGCTTGGGCTTACTGTCTGATCCTCATGAGGCCTAATATTTCATGATCAGCAATTTTATGTCAGGCTACAGTATTTGAAAATTGAGGCTTTGCCGGGTTTGGTCTAAGTAATGGCAGCACTTAGGTTCTTTCGCCACCATGTTAATGTTCTTTGTGTCTTACATGCAAGCTGCCATTCATTGTTCTCTGCCTGTGTATGCTGCAACCTCTCCCTACCTACTCACCTCTATACTACTTGTGTAACCGTGTCTCTGTATTCTGCAACCCTCCTACTTTGGTGAATGTAAACTACCTCAAGCCCTACTTGTGTCACACAGCCTATTCTACTCTTTATGGCAGCTGCCTAACCACTGGTGTTTTACTGAACCTTTCTCAGCTTGTACTTTCATTCATACTCGGGAACAGGTGGGGTCCAGGCCAGTCCTATCGTAACTATTATCTTCATTATTGCACTCCCCAGTCTGGTCATTTTATTGAACACACCTCCATTCTCATTCATCCCCTCATGACCATGTTTAGGCATCCCTACCTTAAGCACCCCACTCAAGATACCTCCTTGTTCTATCTGCTCCTCTTGCCCAACTGTCATAACGCAGTAATCCCCATCTCCTTCCTAGTCGACGCAGTGCTGGGTCTAATTTTCTCGGTCAAAAGTGGGCTCAACCCAGGCACCTGGGGGCCCAATGGGTCTGTAGATGATGTGCATTTTATGTGGTTCATCTGTTTCATTGTGAATGTGCACTACATTATCTTATCCAAAATCACTGTCATCATGTGCTGCTCTACAACTTTATTCATACTTCTCCTACACTGTGATACTATTGTTTGCAAGATGCAGAGACCTGTTAATACCAATACCATAACTGTTATTAGTATTTTTTATGCATTACCTAGCCAGGTAGGCACCCATGAGAACAAAGCCATAAATCAGTCCTCATCTTCAGCTTCACTACTTTCCTGGACCATTTTTATATGCACATTTTGCAGGGAAGTTCTTGCTTCTGTCAAGCTCCCATTCTGCTCATTGTGTGCTGGTGTGAATGTGTGACAGCTTTAGCTGAATTTTGCACATACGCCACCCACCAAGGCAGTGAGCAGGTTGAGGAGAGACCTATTTTGGAGAGTCATCAGTCTGATAGCTCTTAACTCTTACTTAATTTCAATGAAACCTTTTTCAGTGGCATTTATGGCCTGCAGTAAGCAAACTCGATTCTTCTGAGGAATTTGGACAGTGCCAGTTGCTATTGTTCCTATGGAAATTAGCACTGCAGCACAAGCAGTACTTTCAATTGCGTGAATGTGCTCTACTCCTCCCAGTGTAATTCAAAGGATGAATTAAAATCCCAGAGAAGGTGTGCCTGCCTCATCATTGGCATGTACTGTCTTCAGCACACTACGTAAGTTGCAACGTGCCCCTGAATGTCCATAGGCCAGTGTCCAACACTGGGCATGTTTAATTAATGTATCATTTATTTATTTTTGTATTTATATCAGTGTTTTATGAAACGTGTCATGCATTTTCATGTTAGGATGATTAGCGTAAACAGGGTAGGGCCGGAGCGGGCACGGTCAACTCAAGATCTGTACTAATTTACAGATGTTAATGCAACTATGGTCGGCCCCACTACATTAGATATAAGCCCCACTTGTTAAACAATCCAGTCTACACCTCTGCAGCTGTGAACTTTGCAGTGCCTGCACTTTGGAGCTGCTTCCCCATGCAGCCAACTTCACCACTATGCAGTTTCACAAATACGTATATAGTAAACCTACCTTGTCTACTACCAGCTCACCTGTGAGACTTTAATGATGGTTACCGTTTGGGTTTATGCAACATGCAAAACATACATAAATACATGCATACATAACAACGCCAAGACTGTTAATATTAAGTAAAGAAATGAATGCCATGCTTTTTGAACAATTCGTCTCGGAGATCCAGGGACCTTAAACTTAAGCATAGCTCCACGGCATACAAGAAGACTGCCACAATGTGTTGCTGCTCTTGTAAACCGCATATTGACCTCTGATAAGTTAAATGAGTTCAGTTATAAGTGGGACCAGTGTCCTTAAGTGTATTGAGCTGGTATTTTCAACATTGGAGAGGAGTAGGTCAGGAACTGTTCAAAGTCACGGGTTCATGAGCAGGACACAGGGCTATGAAGAAGTCATTGTAGAGTGGCGTCTCAGAAGTTGACTATCATCTTTGTCCGGATGACTGTGAATTTGCTGCAACAAAAATGATGATTAACTTTGTCTCCTGTGTGCCACTACTTGTGGAAAGATTGGAGATTGCACTGAGAGACATGTTTCTCCTGACAGGTCATCACACTGCCTTCAGACACCTTGTTCCCGCTGATCCCTTTGACCTCATATGCTCTCTAAGGAAATTGGACCATATGGCCCTGATTCATGGAAGTATTTGTGCTGAAAATAGGGAACTTGTGCGCCATACTGCGCGCACTTCGGCATTTGTCTATTCATGAAAGTGAATATGCAGGACATTTTCCAGGACTTGTGTGGAGATTGTGCCGGCTCAACACGTCTCTGCAAGCCGTCAAGCGCCCTTGCGCGAGACACCACACAGAGAGTGGGGGTGGCTTGTGCAAAGTGCTAAGAAGGATGACCCGCAGATAGTCCCCCGCACGCCCACAATTGTGCCAAACGGCATGTATTCATGGACCCACCAGTGCAGCCTCTCGGCATAGAAATGGCTATGCAAATCCCTCGATCTCTATGCCACCTGAAGGCAGACGTAAAGACAATTGTGCATAGGAATCACAGTGCAAGGGTGGGTTTGCATGCCAGATTTAGGAGTGCGTATGTGCAACCAGTGTTCCGATCTATGCAGTGTAGCAGGGTGCAAGAACAGTTAACAGGGGTTCGCAAGTAGATTTTATGACTTTAACATGAAATTATGAATTTTCCTACTCATGTTGTTGGGGTGCCGGCAACAGTTATGGGGAACCCTGCAAAGGGTTCCCGAGATGCAGGACTGCTTGCGGAGGCCCCCACGTACTGTTTGAAGGGTGCATGCCTTCGTGCCCAGCACAGCACGCAAAGGTAGCTGTTCTGGCTGTTCATGCTTTGTGTGCGGGCGTGTCTGGGGCATTCCATGCGTGACTTGCAAATACAGTTACTTTGCTCAGTACATTCCATGAAAACACGGGGCGCACATTTTTTATTCTGTGCACAGGCTTGTGCAGTGTCATTCTCGGAACGCAGCAATTGCGGGATAAATGCGCACTTTTCCATGAATCGGGCCTTATGTCTCTTGTTCTCAGCAGATCTGTGAACAAACGGCATTCATGCATCTTAGTTTGATAATCTGACATTGGAAATATGATTATTTTGTCCAAGGATACCTTCACTATTCTGCAAGACAGCTCAGACATACACCTTAGTATTCCACTTCTACTGACGTGCCCACCTTTGTCTATGCACTCTCAACAACACTATGCTTCTAACAAGGGTGTATTGTTGCAAGCACTAGTGGGTTTGTGAAAAGGTTAAACATGGCCAAATGGACCTACCGCTCAACACCATTGCCCAAAACTACAGCCAATGTACAATATCCCTTATATCAAACAGTCCCTAAATCTAACACTCACAACTACCACCTTGCCATCGTATCAACAGAGGTACATGTAAGACACAAGATCCTCAGTACAACATACACACAAAAAATAGTACTATTACAACAAATGTGTCCCTTCTCCAGTATTTCTGAAAACATGAAACTCTGCACCCATAATAGATGCAGAAAATCGCACAGCCAAACGCAAATACACCTAGCCCAAGCACACACCTTGTGGCAGAATATTCACACGCATGTGTAACTGCACTGGCCACACCGCAAACCACCAATAGTCAGCGTCTCAGGTGTTCTTGTGAGGAATTCGACTATCCGCAAAGGGAGTGTGCGCTCACCTGGGATTTTTTTTAAATTTTGCAAGAAACAGAATGATGGTCAATAAATCCCAGAAAATGTGTGAGGCTAATCCACACACATTTTCCTATGCTCACCGCACAACAAACACTTAGTTAAGTGTACTCAGCCGATGTTCAGCTGGAACGTGACAGCCACGGGTACATCAAAGCATCTCAAGAAGGGGGAAGGTAACACCTTCCTCCGGCCATGACCAGCCTAATAAAAATATCAAAGGCTCCATGGATCTGCCCTGTTCTATTGTCGTTCTGTGTGGTGGCAGCGCATACTGATGAGAGTTAACTGAAGCAGACCTGCAAAGGTGCTTGTTCACAGAACACAAGGGACAGGAACACCAACACCTCTTTAAAATGAAATGTGTCAACCTGAAGCTAGCTCCCACCCTTGTGTATGAAGGGCAGTGAATGGCATATCTGGGACAACTGTTTACAGTAGGCAACCCCTGTATGGAGACCCCCTTTCAGAGGGAAGAAGTATGTGATTTGTGGGAGACAGAAAGTCTGTTTTTGCTACAATCTTCAAGGCAGTCCTGCGCTTTGATCAGGAGTCACAGAGAGCTCAATTAACCAGAGAGACACAACAGAAAGGAAGATGGTTGGGACTTAGTAGTAAATGTTGTCACCCCTTAACTTTCCTGTTACAAAACACTCTGGTTATGACCTCACACATAACAGAAGATTGTTGGTGGGGACCCAGACTTGGTTCATTAAGGTAGGAGTAGCCTGCACCATTCACTAGGGCCCATTTGGCTTTTAAAAAGGACTGAGCCCCTCAATTAGCAGAACGAAGAAGGACTAATTTGGATCCTGGTTGAAGGTACAGTCTCCGTTACAGCTTCTGCAAGTGAAGGAAGGCTGGGATTCCCAAGAGGGAAGCAAGATCCCTCCCCTAAACACCTCCCTGGGCACAGAGGGAGATTCCGGATTAAGAGGACCCATCCAGCAGCTCCAGAACCGGTCCCCAGCCAGCACACAGAATGCCCTGCTAGCTTCTGCCAGCAGGCTTCCTAGTTGGGAAGTGCCAGAGAGTCTCTGAACAAAGGACAAGGCAGTTGTCTGCAAACACTCTCCTCAGCTCTGGGCCGTCCACCTTAAAGGACGACACAAGTCCTGAGAAAAAACTAGGAGGAGTGCCACAACAAGCATCAACCAGTCTCCACCTTTTAAAGACATTTTCGAGGCAGTCGATCCCTCAAACTGCGACTGGCTGCACCACTGACTATTGTCACGTTGCAGTCACTAAAGCCGTCCGACACACCTCGACCAGTGTTCCAGATCCGCCAACCAGCACAGAGACAACGATTCTTGACTCAGAGTCGCCATGTAGGCCAGCCTGCAGCTGTCCATCCAGCCTCGCTTGCCAACCTCCCTGCCGCCTGATACCCCGCAGCTCTCTCCCGTCTTGAACTCTGTTGCAAGAGCTGCAAAGCTTCCTGGAAAGGACTTGATGCTGTCCAACATCAAGATCATCTCAAGCACCAAGTACATTGTGGTTCTGTCCACCTGGTCCTTCTCCGAAGGCCCCTAGTGTCATTTACAACCCCTTGCTCCCTTGGTGCTGAAACCAAATAACCATGAACAGTTAAGACTGAAGGCTTTACAACTACCCTCCTGCCAGTATCCAGAGTGCATCCCTTCCCTTTGTGAAACTGTCTGTCCTCTGAATTCCTTTACACAGTGGGTTGTATTTTGTAGTGTGCTAGAACTGTCTGTTGTACTCATAATAAAGTAGATATTTGTATACAACCTACACTGGACAGACCCTTTTATCATTGGGGAATAATTGTATGTTCACTGTGTTACAACTAACCAACGATCTACGATAAGCCTGCCGTTCTGTCCACCTTACCAAAATTGGACAAGGATGTTTATAGTTTACTTGTTTTTCCAATCTGTTTGGACCCCTTCTGGTGTACTAGAGGTGAGGGGATGACTGATGGTTTAGAAACCGATATTCATCACTGGACCACTGATGCGCCGGAAATTGATTTTTCACAGTCCTCCAAATCACACACACTGCCAGCAGCCAGACACAGACAGACACGTTCCATCTTAATTTCCCAGAAAATAAGCATTGTCCATATCGGACAACTCTGCCCATAGTATTATTTGATTTAGAATATCTCAAAACTAGCCAATCCAAAACATGAAGTAGATTTATCTCATGTACAGTGACTTCATTTGTAGGGGGTCATCATGGTTTCAAGCTATGACATATGTGTAAAATAGCAAGTAAAGCAGGGATGATGTTAAAGGTGCATATGTGTATGTTAGGATTTACATATGAATGTGTTCCTACTAACATTTTTAATAATAATGTTGCATTTGCAAACAATCAAAATGCAACATTTCAAATACAGTCTTGGGCGCAGAACGTTTTTATGTTTACATAAAAGTTGGGTATACTAGTCACGTTTTCTTTCTCGTTGCAATCAATGCATACACACTGGCTATTCTGCGTGTATTTACCAACTACCGTGAAGCCAGAAAGCAAAAGAAATTATATTATACGCACCTGACAATAATTAAGGATACGTTTCAGACCCAGAAACCTCTTTACCATACGTCCCATCCATGCTAATGGCATTAGAGAGAATTCGCA